>NC_080432.1:97057945-97359950 GCF_028018845.1 Melospiza georgiana | reverse complement strand
CCTAAATAGGAACTAATTTTGTGTGTGTTATCATGCTCATCAGTTATCCTGCTTAATTAAGACTTGCCTGTATACTTGATACCTTATCAATTCTTATGCAGAGTAGCTGATGGAAAAAGCATTTACTTATCATTCATCAAAACACCAAAAAGAGATTTATATTACTTGGCTATAATTCTACCAAAATACTTCCATGTACTTTAGAAGGCTGAACATAACTTTTGTGTTTATTTGGCTCAAAAAGAGCAAAACTCAGTGGCCTAAATGAATCTTGGAAACACTCTTGAGTCCATATACAGACAATGTGGAGATAAAGTGCTATTGGGTGAATAGGCTGCTATTCATCTAATCTTAAAACAGACGTCTTAAATAGGACAGATGAATCTTGTCCTGAAAACACTTGCTTCCCTCCATTTACTGTAGAGTCTGAGGTAACTTCCTTTAACAGATACACCCAGAGTGTAAATACTTAGAGTTAGGTGGAATGAATGTCACATCTGAAAATCAAATGCAGAACCAGATACTTAATGTACAAATAAATCATGTCAAGGATTCCACAGTGAATTTCTTTGAAAGGAAAAACAAAATGAACCAGGCAAGTCTTATTGAATCCCAGCTGATATTTTTTTCTTCTTGAGTAAAACCCAAAGAATAAATCTTTTTAATTTCAAAAGTTCTTGTTCTCTAGTTCCACTGCAGAAAAACAGTTGACCTAAACAGTTAGATTAACATGAGAGACAAACACACTACTCACTAGTTGGAAGCAGTTCTTCCCTGCTCCTCTTCCAAACAAGTTTTTCTGTAATGCCCAAATTTTGTAGTTGATGGCACAACCTCCCACACTCGTCTGTGACATACTGCAAAGAAATACCCATAGCCCCTGCCATCCCAGTGCCAATCAAACCCTGTCAGTTTTAACTCTGTTCATTTTGCCCCAACTTAGGAAGATGAATAGTCATGTAGGTTGATTTAGCAAGACTTTAAATTATCTTTTAGGAAAACAAACAGTGAATCTGCAAAGCAAAACAAATAAGACAACCATTTCTAGAAGGTAGTTACTAACAATATTCTTTACTACCTGTGTAGACTATTTCTAACCCCAGGCCCTCCAGCAGATGACTCATACATGTAGGGATACATGGGGAACCCCTCTACCACAATGCCTAACCAGTCTGTGAGCCCAGCATTGATTCACCATCTGACACAGGCCACTGCACAGCCCTGAGCCCTGCCCCAGAGCTCACCCAGAGCACAAGGTGCCCAGTGTGGGCAGAGCTGCCCATATTGCTGAGCAAAGTGAAGCGTGGAGAGCAGGGCACAAAAGGCAAAGGGCACTGCCCTCCCCTTTCCCGCACCCATGTGGCTGCAGGGTGGACAGGCTCACATCCAGAACTGCAAACTCAGAGCTGAGAACTTCCAGCAGCCATTGTCCTGCCGCAGGCTGTACTTCTCTACCGCCTAATTTATGGAAATCGGCTTCCAGAAGTGACCTACTTGCTCTAAGGGAGGCCCTGCCATGCTATGCTATGCTCATTTTTACTTCCATGCCAAAGTCTGGTAATAAAAACTCAGGCAAATCAGCAATGCAGTTTCTAGGCATGGGGAACTTAAGATTTGAGAACTGTGAGTTGCAATAACAATCCATAAGAAAGTTATACTAAATCTGGTCCAGAATGTCTGTACATTTATAAAACTTTAATTTTGTATACTTTTTAGAAATATTAAGACTATAAATTCTACTATGAAAACACTTTAATTCAGTGATAGTTATATTTTTGTCTTGTCTTAACATGGCTGAAATTTGTTTAGAATTCTTTGCATATGATGGATGCATTCTTTGCACTGATGGGGAAATAGGCTTCAGCTATGTAAATATGGAAAATATCTCAAACACCCTTAACACCTGTATTTCAACAAAAAATAATTAGGCAAATTGTCTAAGATTTCAGTATTCACATGAGAAATATCTTGTTCACAAAATATGCTTTTTCACAATACATAAAAAAGTGCCTTCAAAGACATAAAAAGATTGAAGCATTAATGTCATCATATGTCTGATTTTTATTGCAGACATGTCTCCTATTGTATAACAAATGTGTTGGAGAGGTTTGCAAAAGGCCATGCAAACTGTAGGCAATATTTTAAAGACTATGCATTAAAATAGAGAGAAAGAGGTCAAGAAAGCAGAAAGCTATGATCTCAAATAGCAAAATAACACACTGTTTAACTTTTCAGAGTATATGAGGAGTGAAAAGTGTAGCATCTATTCAGACCATGAAATTCACTAATATCATTAAAATGTGTGACAATCAACAAACAGCTATAATCCACCTTGACAGAAGTCAGTGCACCAAGCAAATCCTTGCTTGAGAGTCCTGTCACTTTCTTAATTGGAAGAGTAACTGGGTTTGTTTGAAAGAGTGAAATGTATTCCTCATCTTAAATTATACCAACAGAAAAATCAGAGCAGGAAGGTTGCAGAAATTACTGGAAAATAAATGCAGTTGAAGACAAGTTCCTGGTGTTAAAACTTGTTTAATTGAAAGGAACCAGATCATGCAAGGAAAGTTGTTTGTTAGACCAGGCAGGAAGGGCTGTAAGCTATTTTTTAAAAAATAAGTCAGAATATTCAGAGCTAGTTTCTCCTATATCTAGCTTCTGATATATTTTAATATCTTTAGAAAACTCCATAGATATTAGAGAGCGAAGATGGATTGGGTCATCCTCATGGTAGACAGGAGAGGGAAATGGCAGAGAAGTGCACCCTTTTCTCAGCCAGTGTAAAGTGCCATAGTTCAATTACCTCCAGAGTCATTTCCATAATGCACACCAGGGCAGGAGCTGCCCCCAGTCCTGTGCAGGCCCCAACAGGGAAAACTTGGCTATCTGATGGTTACAGAAGAAACAGTGCAATAGTCAGAATGAGACAGTGTCTCAGTACCAGTGCAGACTTTTGCTCAGGATTATACCTGTATATGCTCTATTTACATGTAGTGATGGTTTTGGCAGAGGTAGAGTTAATTTTTTTCCATAGCAGCTGCTGTGGGGCTGTGTTTTGGATTTGTGCGGTAAACAGAGCTGATAATACAAGGGTGTTTTTCTTATTACTAAGCAATGCTTACACAGAGCCAAGGCCTTTTGTGCTCCCCACCTGCCCCCATGCCGCCAGTGAGGAGGGGGTGGGTGCACAAGGAGCCTGGATGATGCCAAATGACTCCAGGGATATCTCACATCATATGGTGTCACAACAAGGCTGGGGGAAGAAGAAGGAAGGCAGGGACATTCAGAGTGATGCCTTTTGTCTTCACAAGTCAGCATCACACATGATGGAGACCTTTCTTGGGGACAGCTGAATGAAGTAGCAAATTAATTCTTTGCCTTGCCTGTGTGTGCAGCTTTTGCTTTACCTATTAACCTGTCTTTATCTCCACACAGGAATTTTCTCACTTTCACCCTTTCAATTCTCTTCCCTTGGAGGGGAGTGAGTGAGAGGCTGTGCTGGCTGGGGTTAAACCATGAGCTTGTGTAAATGAAATATCACACAGGCCTTGAGGCCAGCTGTGACTACACAGCCCTGGTTTGTACCACTGAAACCCTTCATTCCCTCTTCCACTTCCACTAATAAGATGCCAGCATTCCAAACTGTTTTTTGGAAAGATGCGTTGCCAACCTAAGTCCTTGAAACTCACAGAGGCAGGCAGTGCTGTGGCACTTGGCTGTGGGGATGAACACACCCCAGCGAGGGGACTCAGAGCACGGCCCACATCACTTCCTGCAGCAGCGGCAGAAACGGGCACTGGGCAGCGCGGCTCTCTGAACTGCTGCACAGGGACTCCGACCAGGTGTGAAAAAAGGGGTGACCTAGTCCTACAATAGACGAGGCTGAATAATTACAGACATGGAGAAAAGGAAAGTTTGATTGAAGAAAAGTGAGAGGAAAAGCAATTTTTTATGACTACTTATATTTCCTTCTGTTGCTGTGAAAAAAATCCCAGCAATGAACCACCAAATTCCTAAAGGCACACTGTGCAAGTCTTGGGTTAGTTGATGACTTGTTTGCCCAAGGAATGCACTTGCTTTCTGATTTTTTGAGATGAAGACACTACAGCATCTCCATATTCCTAAATAATTGCTTTCATTGTATAATATTCAATTATCTTACTAGGATCACATGCTTAACATAAATATAGTGTTCCAGGGAAAATTTCTTTTGCTTGGTTTGTTTTTGATCTCCTGCAGATAGATATTTCTCTGTTTATTTAGCAACTACATAATTTGCTAAAATAATGGGGAAAATATGAGTTTCAAATTCTGGTCTCTGATTTCAAGACAAATATAACACTTTTCTATTAAGTAAGAAATAAACAGGTACAGTGGGTGCATCTTATTGTGGAAAGTGTTATGAGAATGCAAGTAATTCTGTGCAGGAAGAAAACAAATTTTGGGCTATGTTCAGTGAGAATGTTTTATAAGATGTAACATGAAAGGAATTTTTGGATAAAACTTATGAGGGCTTGTGTTTTATTTCTGAAGCCTGTCTTAATATTGAGGTTTTTTGCTACATCTCAGCCTGAAAGAAAAAAAAAAGATATCAAGGTGATACTGAAAGAAGGCAAGTAGAGCCTTAATTGCAACATGCAGAATAAACAATGTTTGCTTAAAATGATTTGCATTTTCCAAAACATCAGCAATGGATCTATAAATCAGATTCAAAGGCTGATAACTTCCTGATTATGTTGCAATTCAAACATTGCCCAGTTAATTATGATGAAAGATATTTCCATGGAGTGGTATGTTATTTCAGCATTTGCTCTTGGGGATTACAGCCCAATATTGTCATTAAAGAAAAAACCTGATGGTGGATGAAGTATAAACCTTGTTTTTTAGATAAGATGCCATAAGTATTGTACCTCAAGCACTTACACAAAAATTCATGAGCTACCATTTCCATAGCAACTGGCAACATAATTTAGCTAAGATAGCTGCTTTCTATTCTAGGGACCTCATTGTCATTGCAGTTTATGAAATACAAAAGTGTGGCTTCTAAGACTCTAATACAGTAAGCAGACAAAATGCTGGAAATGCTGAGGAAGGAACAGATTTCATTACAGATGCAGAACAATGCTTCTTTCTCTTCTCACCTGTATTACACAGGATTCTCTATCATTTTCAACTCAGTACATACAATCTAGTTCTCCTTGCTGTGCAGGAGATCCAGTGAAAGGCATTTGAAGCTTGCCTGTCTCTCATGTTAGTCTGGTTCTTTCTGGAATGTGCAGAAGGAGCTTCTTCACTGGCCAATTCCTTCTTTCTCTCCTTCCTCCCCTCAGTTACCAAAATAAAATTCACTTCAATGCAGAGATTCAGCACACCATATCTGGGGCACCTGTTAAATCTTATACTGAGCCTACACACAGTTACTAATTTAACACACTGCTGACACACTCCCAGAGTTGTAAGTCTTTTGCTTCCCCAATGGTTCCATGTATCTTGTTATTAATCTGAATCACTGTAAAGTGCTTTTTAAAAACATCTGGCTCTGTACATTTAAATAAAAAAAAAGTGAAAAAAATTTAAAATAAGAACTTAAAAAGACAGCAGAACTAATATTCTCCCTAAAGGTACTCTGAAATTTCACACTTGAGTAGCTGTGGTCTAAAGATCACAGGGAGCACCATCATTTTCTACCTACTGGAAGTATAGGATTGCAGCCTGCTATCCTTGCCTTGCAAAGAATGATGTCTTATACTATTTTCTCAGTGAGGGTGGAAGAATTCCTTCTGAAGGAGAAATCTGATTGATGTCAGCAAGTGAATCACCACCTGTCCATGGGAAATGGATGCTTTTGAAAGCAAGCTGTATTGGACAATGCATTTGATAGACTCTGTAATGAAGTGATGGCTCTGAAGTTCTCCTGAGCTGAGTCCCTGACAAGGACCCTAAGGCACTCAACTCCTCATAGATTTTCCTTACTACAAACATATGCAGAAGGTAAAAGAAAATAAGGGGTTTTTTACTTCACCCTTGAGAATTATTTAATTATACATGATATAAGGATGCAGATAATTTATCTGACTTCTAAGTTATTTTCTAATTTTGGCAAGTGCACCAAAACCTGAAACTGGCACAGGTAGCTGGAAAAGAAGCTGTGACGCTGGAGCACAATCACTTGTCCTCTGGGTAGGTTACATGATTATTTGTCAGGAGCAATTCAGGGATCAAGAGTAAGATGTAATGTGTTGTACTTATGAACTCCACCTAAAGAACATATAAAATGTAAACATGGCAGTTAGCTTCTGTTTTCCAGCTACAATGCAATGCATGGTTTCTTACAGCCAAAGATCCTAACACAGGGCAATAATCCTCTATTTCTACATCCATCCAAACAAATATGTACAACCTATCACCTCATTCATACAAACCAATTACCTATGATCTAGCACTTTGATGAAGGCTGAAAGGTTCAGCTGATATAAAAAGAAAAAAGCATTACACCTACCAGAGTAATTATTACAAGGGTATTTTTATCCTGCAGCTGAATATACGCAATAAATGAGCATTAAATTAGATTATGCTACTGAAATAGTGCATGAGCCTTTATTATCCTACAGGACAAATGCTGCAATCCCCTCTGACAGACTCATAATCACAGCAATAATCAGTTCCTGACCTGTGAGGCAGGTTGAGTATTCCTGCCAAACTAACAAGAATAGTAACTGCTCTTTCTGAAAAATTGATTGCTAACCACCAGAATCATAAAAAGTCATCTCCATATTAATTAACAGTGCCTAGTCTTGCATTAAAATCAAACAGACATACACAAGTCACTGATCTTGACAGATAAGTCTTACACAACACCTCCAAAAGTTATGATTACAGGAAATACAGCCATATTTATTTAGAGGTAGAGACAACCATGGACAAAACCAGCTCCTATCATCTCTGATCATTATGATCACTTCCTTGGCTGAAATTGGAATAACGAAACAGTTCTAGAGCTATGTCGAAAATAAAATTTAAATTCTATCAGCAAATTTACTTTGAAGTAGTAAAGACTGCTTGTGGCATTTTAGCTTTGAGAGTATCATCCAATATTTTCATAACAATGTGTTTAAACAGCAGTATGATTTATTAATGTCAAAATCTTGTAACAGCAAAGAAATACCTGACTTGTGATCTATGCAATACATAAAATTTCTGGGCAGAATCAGTTTGCTCATAGAAAATAATCTGAATGTCTATTATCCTTGGATAGTTTTTGTAACTCACAGCTTCAACTGCTCATTTCAAGAAAAGGAAAAATTTAGAGGTCTGAAATACATATATATTTCAAAACTATAAATTTTAAATTTATTCTGAGGTGATATAATTTTAGGGAAAATTATATTTGATATGTTAATACCTATAAAAATTAGAATGAAAATAGAAACAATTTTTAAAAAATCTTTTTTTACATACAGCAAAAAACTAAAATTCATTAAAAAGTGCTGCTGGACTACATAATTGGCTAGTGAGGATAAAAATGGCCACGATTTATATTGTGTCCTGTGAATTTTATATATTTTTATATATATATGTGAAGAATATGTGCTAATATCAACTACTTATTTTGTAAAATATTCTAAATACAACCTTCAGTTGCTACAAGCTGGCCTAAACATGTAGCCAAGGAGTAGCATTGGACAGTACATGATGACAGTAAACACAAACCCCATCAACACAGGATATTTAATATTTGTGTATTTGAGAAGCTACTACCTGATTAATTGAAAGCATTTTGTATATCTAGCTGTGAAAACAATGTACATTTAATCCTTGCCATCAAAATGAGGAAATTAAAGACAGCAGGTTTTAGATGAGGAGTCAAACCTTGCAAGAAGACAAGCTTTGACTGCCAGCATGGTTGTCCTCTTTTCAATAATAAAATTAAATTGTCCTCCTTAAGGATTTGCCTTTGGCTCAATTTCCAATTTGATATCTTTCTTCATATGAGATTTTGTGGACTATTAGTTTAAAACACCTGATTATACTTCTTTTAGGAGACTTTAGCATTTCAAAGTCTTCCTTTGACCTGTTTCCCTTAACATTGTGAAGTGCTGCAACAAGCTCCTGCAGCATCATAGTCTAAAAACAGAGCTCAGCCTAAGAATAGTTGAATGACAGTTTGGAAAAATTGCTGCCTTAACTGAACATTGGGGATAATATCACAAACCCAATATCATAAATACTCTAGCCCTTGCTGCTTTCAAATAATTGCAATTTAGATATTTCTAAAAAGGCATGATTAATTAAAGAAGATTCAAGCCATGACTTCATGCATTTGCAAATCAGAGACACACCATGTAGCTCTGCAGGATCTGGTAGAGTCCAAATGTTTTTTTAATTTATTTTAGTTTCTTAAAATTCTGTTTGGTGGTAATGAATGAGGTATATAATTACTCTGATTCATCCTGTACCCTTAACATGAAATAATCCAGAGCACTTAAAAACAATTAATAAAATATTAAAAAAGAATTAATTAAAAGCACTTTATTAACTAAATTTAAAAAATAATCATTAACCTCACATTAAACAAGATCAAGAATTGTGTAGAACTCATTAAGACTTTGTATAACTCATGTTATATAAATGGCTAAGAAATTACTAGTAGTACCTGCAATACCTCTGTATAAACAGCCCTTTATACACTTCTTGTTAAACAAATATGAATCATAGCTGATAGCTATGAAAACAGACCAAGTAATCTTAAAGAGTAAAATAAATTAATGTGGCAAGGCATCAATACCACATATCTCTGTGAGATTCCTACATTCAGGAGTATATAGTTCCTTCACCTCTGAAATTGCCATATTTTCAAGAAAAGCATACATCCCTTTCATTTTTGCTTTTTGCATATATTTAGGCGGAAACTGAACAGGTGAAATTGAGGATATAGAAATAAGCATTTGAATCCAGGAATGAATCACACAACGGTCAAGTTCCTGCATGATTAGGCACTTCCATTTGTTTTCCCATCTCTGTAACTCCATGGCTGGGTTGCGCTCTAGAGTGAGCACACACCAGCACACACCAGCACTCTGTGCGTGCCCAGCCCAGCATCCCCAGGGCACATCTGCACCCCCAGGGCACATCTGCATCCCCAGGGCACATCCACATCCCCAGCCCTGGAAAGGTTTGCTCAGTGACCTGCAATGCTCAGTGCTCACTGACCCAGGAGAGGCAGGCTCCAGAGCAACCCAGACTGAAAACATAGCAGCTATTTTGGACCAGGAGCCTGAAGGAGCTCAGAAACAAAACAAATTAAAGAAAAACTCAATCAATTTGAAATAATGTTTTAATATCCACCCCCCCCCCCCCGCCCGTCCCCACCAAGTACAAATTCCCAGAGCAGACTTTTCATGTTGGTACAAAATCATTGTTTTTTTACCTGCAGCTTCATCTGGAAAACTGATCTTTTGAACAGCAGGACTTGCACAGTTACATCCCAATTAAGATTCTAAAGGCAAGATAGGTACACAGAAACTTTCTCCTCATTGTTTTCACTTGAGGCAAAAAAGTCAAGGGGCAAACATAGAACTGGAAGAAATTAACAGTACTGAAAAAGTTATGAACTTGGATAAAATCTATACTAGATGAATAACATAAATGCAAGATAACTTATTTTTAGATTGTGATTCTGTCCATTCAATTTTACAGAAGCTCAAAAGGAGCTCAGCTGTGAGTGACCTTTTTAGTTTTGTTTTGTGTACTAGCTCATCATATTCCACCCTCTTAAGGTTTGATCACTTTCATTTCCTATTTTGGGTTACATTTTTTTTACCCTTTTTTTTTTTTACTCAAGCTTGTCTCCAGCCTAAGCTGAAAGATCTTACTTTTTTGAACATTAAAAATAATGCTACTGAAATTCAGTAGAAATATAAAAAAACCACTCCAACACTTAACAGATTCAATTCACTAGGCAAGCATTTCCCCAGATAAAATCAAGCTGATGGTTAGCCAAAACCAGCTGCAAAATAGTATTTTCTCTAAATTTGTTCTTTAAAAATCTGTCAGCTCTAAACAAATAACACTGAAGTTTGATATTCTGTTGTTGATACTCTTGAACTAAATTCCACTCAGTGTTATTTGTCCTAAGCCATCCAATATTCATTTTCTACCAAACCCTACACATACTTTAGGCAAAGGCAGAGAAAAAGGATAAAGGTGATACTTTCTTTGCTTCTGACACAAATGCTGCAGTACCTGCAATTAATATGGCTGAGAAGACACTCACAGATAAACTTGTATTTCAACCACAATACCCAGTACTGGTGTGCTGAATGAAATGTCCATTTAAATTTTTGACCTAGCAGATCTGTGATTAGGAAAGTGCGCAGTTCAACAGGCCATTAACTAATTCATGAAATGATGCTCATTATATAGACAAAGTGTTATTTCTTCTGGAAAATGAGCAGGTCACTGACCACTACCTTGATCTGATACACCCAGGAATTTGAATGGATATTTTGAGTTCATATTTGATTAGCATTTGAGACACTCTTTCTCCAAACACTTCCTCCAGGACTGCACACGCCAAGTTCCTACCATAGCTCGAGCTATTATTCAAAGACCTGAGAACACTCACTCCACTTAACACTATCTGAGTTTTACTGACAGTGCTGAAGACAACAATCTGTTCCCTAGACTATTAAAGGACTTTCAGAAATTAAAAAAAAAAAAAGTTGAAATCTAGCATCACATGCCAACAGTGAAGAAGTCTTTGAAAAAATGATATCTGTGTCCCTGAGGTATTTCAGAAAACCTCAAGCCTATTTAGATCAATTGCAGCAAAGCAGCATTCATCATTAACATAATGCAAAACAGAGTCTGTGGATCTTACTGACCAGTTGGGTACTTTGGGGTAGTAGCAGGGAAAAGGGCAAATACTACATGCTAAAGCTGAATTAAAAGAAAAATCAGCAGAGATGCATTTGAATTACCTTCTGTAGATTCCTAGCTCAGGTGGCACCTAACTAATTTTTATATGATCCAGAACAGGAATTCATAGGCATGCTTCACAGCCCATGGAAATCAAAGCAGACAGCTGCTATTAACTCTCTTCACCATGGAGCTCCTCTGTGTTAAAGGTACATTCTTAATCTTCTAATTGAGCTAATACAAGACGTTACTTATAGGGATGAAGTCTGAGGAGTGCATTTAAACAGGGCTTTAAAGTCTCATCCCTTTTTTTATCCCACTCCTTAGAGACATCCTGGCTAATTCTCCTTCTTCGGACTAGTGATCACCCAAAACTCAGTGCCCACCCAGATTTCACCAGATTGAAACTGCTGGGTTACATATCCTGCCATAAGAGCATTCCCTTCCACCTCAAATCTCATGTTAGCCACATCAGACTAGGGGAAAAATGCTCATTCCTCAACTCAAATGTCAGTTACCTTTTAGGATTACCACTTGGTTTGCTTGACACACACAATCACTGTAACCTGATCTGTAGCTAAATCCTTAAAAAGGGAGAATTAAGAAGGAAGTGTTATGTACAAATAAAAAAGTAATTTTCTTCTATATACAGCATTTACAAATTTCTACATGAATATATTCTAATAGTTTTTGAAAATCAGGGTTTCCTAGGACAGCTGTCAGAAAACCAGTCTTACAGTGTGAGCCTTAAAGACTATAATAATTCAAATTTACCAGAACAAAAGTTGAAAGGTGTCTTGACTACTGTATAAAATTTTTTAGTAGTCATAGGGTTGATAAAATTGTGAAAGTCTATGAAAGAGGCCAGGTTTGCAGATCAAGGCAATAAGCTCATCAGGCCAGGTGACACAGCTTCTCTGCACAGAGACCTTTCAACAGGTCACTGCAGTTTGTCATAGACACTTGTTCAGAAAACATACCTGAGAAAGGGGCAATTTTCAGTGTTGCTGTCAAAGGCATAGCAAAAGGAAGACTGGCAGCTGAAATTAGACAAATCCAACCTTTTCCACAACATTTCCTAGCACTAAGGGTAATTAAATATTGGAATGGCTTACCAGGGGAGCTGGTGGACTCGCCATTGCTTGGAGCTTTAGGACGAGATTAGATATCATTGTAAAAGAGATGCTTTAATCCAGCTTCTGGAAGTTCTCAACATGCCCATAACACTTGCAGCTCTGCATTAAGACAATGACTATAATCAAATCTCGTACTTTAGGGTTTCAGCTGATCAACTGCAAGGGTTATAAAGATTTTTTTTCCCTTCACATAAAAACCAGACAGATACTTTAGTGTGGTTTATTCTGATCTGTCTCTGAAGTAGCAGAGATGGCAGAAATCTACAGAAAACACAATGGGGCGAGAGGTGATAGGGAAAGTACTTCCTCTTATCCTGAAATTCACAAAGCAGTTGTGTCCAAATGGGAACTTACATGAATTTAAAGTCATCTTGATGGATGCAAACCCCTCCTGCCCTGGAACCTGTGTGATTAGGTCAGGCAGAGGCAGGTTTGGTCTGTCTGCCCTGCTAAGGGTCTGGCAGTAGCATCCACTCAGCATTTCACTGACACTGCTACATGACTTAAGAAAAGGAGTCATTTCATGCTCTGCTCCTGCAGAGCACTGGCCAAGGGTCAAGTGAAAAACTATTGGATCACCATACCCTTAGAGGTCTTGTTAATGAATCCTGCTGGAATAGCTCAAAGGTTGTGGTTTTTGCCAAAGTGAGATAAACAGAAATCTCAAATGAGTTTCGTTCGTAGTTTGCACAGCATGAGATACAAATCACCTGTTAACACACATATCTCATCTAATTAGCTAATTGCTATTAAAGATGCATAAGTAATACCTTGATCTCTTCTATTTCCTGAGAGTTAACATACTTTGGACTAACTAGAGTAATCATCTTAATACATAGGCATCAGTATTTACTGTTCTGTGTTTTCCAGCATACATACATAAGCATCCCCTTTGGTTTTTAATTTAGCTACACCTGAAACTGTACATTCTGCACTATTTTAGCAGAATACTATCATGACTTGATTATTAAATATACGTAAAGCTGAAGGCAAGAAAGAACATTCTGCTACTTTTGCCCTTTTATGTGAAAAGAATATGTCTTAACTCTGTCAAATAAAGCATAAAATGAGAGATGGATCTTCCAGTAATTTCTGTGAGCTGCACAGTAACAAGTTCATATTGTGAGTCTCCTAATGAATATCTATTTAAGTGAAGTCCACACCAGGCTTTTATGCTTATTGCCTGCCTATCCTATCCTCCTACATCCCTTTGACAGTGTGTTTGATTCTAAGATATTTCTGTCTGTGCTACATAACAGGCCATTGGATGGATTTGTGCACAGCTACACCTGGAATGTAATGCAGGTACGTGAATCACCTGTTGTGCAATTCAGGACATTTATCATGCAGAATAAGGATGATTTATCTTTGCCATAGTTCTGAAGCATATGTATCAGTATAAGAGTCTGTTGTCAATATTGCACATCACAATTATGTTGTCATATTACAAAGTCAGAATGGGACACACCATGACAGCAACATCTAGTGACATAAAATATTCATGCAAAAACAAAAGCAGACTCAACCTTTTAAAAGTAGAGAAAAAAAAAAAGATACACTGATCCTGCTTATCTCAATTTCTATTTTGGTGACACATACATATATTTGATAGCATCTATGAGAATCAAATTTACAAGATGGCCCTAATTAAGCAGTATATTATTCCATGGCTATCCTTACTCAAACCAAAACAAAATACTCAGAATAATAGTTTTCTCATCTGGGATGAAAATGACAAAATCTGCATTTACGGTCTTCTGACTTTGCAAACTGACTGCACTTGTTGTGCTGCTGTATTTAAGTACAAATAACTGACAGAATCTGTACTCAGATCTGCTCCATAGTGCACACAAATTTCATTATAATGAACTTCTAAGCTTTTTTGTTCTGTTGGTCTTTTTTTTGATCTATATCTTACAGCATACCTAATGTCTACAGTGCAGGAATGCTTGGAAAACCTCAAATGAATCTACAGTCCCATATTTTTTCAAGAATTATCTTTGAGGAGAAACTGAAAGAGGAATATTATACTATGCACTAGACACTTTGGAAGCCAATGACTTAATAAATAGTAATATCATTCTAATGATAATCATCCCAAATTTTGACTAAATCTCTTTGTTATACAAATATTGCCTCAGTTTTCACAGCCTGTTCAACTGAAGGCTTATTCAAGAAAATTTTGAGTAGAGAAAGAGTCCACATATTTGCAGCAGAGATTTACTTTATTTCAGACAGTGCTCATTTATATTCCTTCTGTGCCAAAATCTCTGCATAAGAAACACAGAAGTTCACATGATCACTTAGCATCACATTCTCTGCTCTTGTATTTCTGCTAAAAAATTCCCAAATCAAAATATTTGAATTGTGAAGTACAGTTATAACTGAATGTACTAGTTTTAAATTTAAGTTCCACACAGCAGAAAACAATGTGTGCGTACAGTAGAATCCATAGGATTAATGTAATTCTGTTCTCATTCTTTCTCGATTCTCTAGTGAACATGTTCTTACCACTCAAAACCTCTTTCCTACATGCTTCAAGTAATAAAACTAGAAAATAAATCTTGTATTTCTTGAATCTTTGCTTCCCTTCAATACTGACTAGTGGGGGTTTTTTTGCCTGCCTTACAGAATCACTTGCAAGTTGAATAACTTAAAATCTTTTCATTAGAACTTGTTTTGGAATAATTCTTCCCTCCCCTTGGATTGTTTACATTAATGATATAATAGTTAAAATTTAATGCAAGTTTTCAATTCTATTCTTTAAACTAGTGCATGTAATTGTTACCTTTCCTTCATTTATCTGAAATCTAAAAACCCCAACTAATAGTACAGTTTGACACGTAACAAAATGCTGTCAGATGCACACCAAATAAATTTTACAGCACCCCTTTCCCCCCACCCTCCAAGAAAACTCAATAAACTGAGTATAAAACAAACAACAATCTAATCTAGCTGTCCACTTTACCTGGAAATGCATGCCCTGTTAGAGAATCCAAATCTGAAATTAAAACAGTGAAAAAATAATCTTTAACACTGATTTAATATTAAAATGCACAAAAAATCAAAAGCAAACCTGGCAACAAATATCACATTATCACCAATATAAAATTTTAATCATACATATAGAAAAGCAAAACCAGAAAACTTGATATTACATTATGAAGGTTTTCTTCTCCATAGTTTTGTAAAGATGTAAAATATTACCTAAAGATTAAAGCTTTGAACACTATGAGAAGTTAATTTATTTTACTGTTTAAGACAGACATATCACAATTATATAGGAATTTTACAGCATTTTTCAAATGAACCTCTGATTTCAGAAACACATATCTTGAGTATAAACTTTCATTCTACCTTTGTACATATGAACAAATCAGGAAAGTACAGAATGATTTTGAGACTGTACTCTTTTTAAAAGATTCTTTTTTGATCACAACAAGTGAGAGACCTAATTTTTTCTATTCTACTGTCCACACTTTTTTATTTTCCTTTTTTTTTCCAATCTGTCTTTGTAAAAAAGAGAAAAGAGATGGAAAAAGTATAAATGAGGGCTTTGCTGGTGACTCCCATCTGAAAAGACAGCAGAAAGGCACATCAGTGATACTGGAGGCATCAGTATGGGCCCTTCTAAATGTGCACTGAGACCAGAACTCAGGTGCACATTTCAAGTGCTTTGCACCTTTGGAAATTCCATGCTCTTAACAAAGATTTATTTGGTACCTTTGAGGAGTTACACTATAGGCAGGAGGGTAGTGGAGGCTGACAAAGTAGAGCCAACACCAGCTGGGACTGCTATTGCACTGCCAAAGTGAAAGACTAGTTCTCAGACCCACATGGCAAGGAACCCCTTCTTAGGAAGTGCTCTGTCACATCCTGTCACTGATGGGAACCCATTTGGAGAACAAGTCCTGTTGCCAGGAGCAGTCCCAGGTCCCAGTTAGCTCACCAAGAAATGTGAGAGCTTCAGGATCTCCTTCCCCCATCGTGTGCCAAGAGGGAACACACAGTGGTGCAATGGCAACACTCTCTTGGAAATACACAACAGACAGGCTGTGGCTGACCAATCCACCCCACTATGTGTTTATAGATGAACTTTCTTGCCATTTTTAGGAATTGATTGCATTTATTAGCAGTGCCTGGAAAACATCTCTTAGTACTGTTTATAAACTACTTCTTAAAAAAAAAAGTTTTCTTATTGCAACAGTCAACAGATACAAGATTCTAAGTCAATGGTTCAGGTTTCAGAAATTCTGAAATTTTTGTAATGCAGTAACTAATTCTAAAAGTCATTAGGAAAACATTTACCAGTTAACTCCTGGAACTGCAAAAGGAACTCTTTAGACAGAAGGGCAATTATGCCTGGCTCTGATAACTTTTAACAGTTTACCTGAGACATTTCCTGAGGACTGTGGAAATGCTTATTTTTGTAAGTGAACACAGGAGAAAACCAACCTAAAATGTGATAAATGCACTAGAGAGATTGCTTTCTGAAATCCAAATTGCTGAACACAATGAATTAACTAACAATTCCAGTACGTGATGTCTCAAGCTTTACCATAAACCATAGACAAAAAAAAATGCATCCTCAGGATTTTTTCTTTCAGAGTCTGAGAGACAGAAGAACGTTGTTACCCCCTAGGAGTCCATAAAATCCACACCAAAACCAGATTATGCATAGATAGAGCATCTAGCCAGGCAGTGAATGCTTCCTGGAAGCACAGAGGCAGCATGCAGCTACCTTGCACATTAGAATCACCAAAAAAAAATCTAATACTTGAATTGTCCAAAGTGCTGTCACTGTGCACATCCTGTGGCACATCCTGGCACAGCAATAAGGTGTTTGAAAACATCTGTTCTATATCCTTAATAAAGTATCCTGATGAAAAACCTCATGATCCAGGAAAAAAATAAAACAGAAGAGGAAAAATTCCTCTTCTTCTTCTAGCAGTGAAAAAATATCTACTCAGACACTGGGATTTAAAAAAATAAAAAGAAACAAAAAATCAACCAAACAAACTAAAAAAAATCCCCCTCAAATTAAAAAAGAAAAACTGCAACCAAATCAGAAAAGAGGGACTTCTATTTGAAAAGTTCATGTACATATTGTAACTTGCAGCAGAAATCACAAAAAAAAATGCTACTCTGAAAGAAATACAAATAAGTTAATGCAAATTAATTAGGCTCTTGTCCCAGCATAAAACAACACTTCTGTGTAATCCTTTGTGTTAAGCTAATAATATAAATTGTGGATGTGTTTATTTTCTCACAATTCAGTCTACACTAACTGAAAACAAGGTAGTTTGTCACCCAAGCATGTGTCCTGTGTGAACTGTTAAAGAAAATCAGACCTACTTTGCTAGCTGGAACCAGAAGATTTTATGGTATATTGAACCCACAAATCATGATCCACATGCCCCAATTCCATCATTACATTTTACAAAGAATGATTTCAGCTGACACTGTATAGGCAGGCAAGGTAAAGTTTCCCATATAAAGATAAATACCATGTGCAACATTTCCCTGCCAGAGTTCAATACATGAAATTACTGCAGTTATAATGGAATGAAATCTTTGCTGAAACAACTGGAATATTTAGTCTCTGCCATAAGATTTCTTGTACTTTCCTATGGACTCCAAGGGCAGCAGAAAAAACATCATATCCTGTTATTGTTAAGAGCATTTTTCAGTTTCCTTGACTGATTTTCAATTAAGTAAGCCTAAACAGGTGGAATCCAATTTTCCTCCATTCCATTTATTTAGTGAATTGCCCAGATTTGTTGCTATTCACTTTCATTTTCATACACAAGGCTTCCTAAGCAGCAGGAATCCGAGATGAAAGTGGAATACACAAAAGTGACACACATTTTTATCCCCCTTTTAAGGCAACATAGCTAACATGTCAATATTAGCAGTTACCAAGGAATTACCCTCATGAAATCCAGACCTAATTCATACTATAAGTCATTTATTTAGCTAATAAAACTGGTGATTTGACAATAAAGCTGACTTTAGTTATAATGCAATGGATGTTTTTTTAAACGGGGAATGAGTGTGCACTTTTTAGCAAGCAGTATCTCTGGTACACCACATTTTATTAGCTCAGTGCAAAATAGATGTTGGAGATGGTACAAGATTTCCATGCCAATAAACTAATTATTTTCTCCTAGAGTTGATTAGCAAAGCTGTAGCCTCTCTGTATGTTGCCTCCAAGGCCCATTCTCCCTATGGTACAAACAGTGTTCACTGCACAATGCACTGCTCAGCTTTGGACTTCCCCTCTCCCCACCTCAGCTCCTCATGCTGTGCTTACAGCCAGGTATCAAAGCCCTGCACGGCTGCACTGCCTGCACTGGCAGAGTGCCAGCACACCATGAGTGGAAGGGATGACTCTTACGGTGCACAGGAAAACACATTTGAGGTGCAGAGCACATTTAAGTCATTTAACATTAAAGGTTCTCCATGGCATTGGCAGCAAGATGATGTAATACCAAACTCTCTCTGAGAGATGGTACCTGCTTAGAAAGGTTAGAAGGAGCTAATGAATGCTAAATCATGCTCTCTTGAAAATACAAGATTTTGCTCTGCTTCTAAGTGTTTTAACAGCAATTGTTGGAAGGAAATAAGTGTAGCTTTGCTAAATCTCCAGCTAGACTCAATCTTATTTTATTGTAAACCCCTAAACTAAGTCCAGGAACCCTTGTGGATATGCACAACACCTGTGCCATGAATTCTACAAAGCTCGAGTTTTTAAACAAGATGAGTTAAGTGAAGTCCAGCTGCTCGTAATACTTGGAATACAAAGGGGTGGCTGCAAAGAGGAGAATGAAGAGCATAGTGAACATAGAGCAGCAGTGGCTGAAGATGAAAGATTATTTGCATTCACTAGAAATTACAGCTGTAGTTTTGACAATCAGGTCAGTGAAAACTATTGGCACATAACTCAGGATTGGACTGAGATTGTGAGTTCGGCTGCACCAAGATTTGAGGGTTTAATTGGTACCACCCAAACCTAAAGCCAGAGGCTAAAGAAGTAGGTGAACAACTCTTTGCCTTAGCCTCTAGAGGGGGAAGTGTTTCCTTCAGCTCCAGAAATGATGTAAATTATTCACTGGAAAAAAGCTTTTCCAGTAGAAGCAACTCTTGCACACTTCTGTTACCTCAGCCTGGGTCAACTCTATTATCTGTCACTATGATCCTAACCTACTGCAATAAATCTGTTTTCAGAGTCTCTCTTATTTTCATTAATAGGTTATTTGCATTCATTGGTCACCAATCCTATAAACAGCACAATTACAATTTTAATAGAAATGTAAACCTTTCTTGTGAGAATTTCCCTGATCAGAAAAAGAAAAAAATTTAGCATTGAGGTTGCACTCAAGAATGAATAACAATGCAGTCATCAGACACCATCTTACAAACTACTGCTCACTTGTGCTGGTATTTGGAATTAATTTTTATTTTTGGAGATAATTTTAAAAAACCCAGCTGAACAGTTAGTTATGAAGAATTATCAATATGACATTCAAAAATCCATTTATTGCTCTGACTCCATTTGATAGTATTAATCTTTTGATAAAAAATTACAATCACATTGAGACAGGTAGATTACATTTATGTGGCTAACCAGGGTTTCATTTAACTGCATTTTTTCTTGTGATACCATTAAGAGTAAGATTCAAACTTACTTTTCTTCAGTAGAGGTGTTTTGTGCTATGTGTCTGAGCTTCCAATAGCTCCAATGAAGAAGTAGTTGAAATTGAGTCAATTAATTGCATTGAAAAATAGAAATTAAACTTGCACAGCGGAATAGTTAGAACAGCTCTTTCCATTGACAAGATCTCTAATGACTACAGTGTGAGCTTAGACAGCTACATATCTACATCACCTGTGGTGTTGGCAATTAGAGATGAATCTCACCACCAGAATCTTTCAGGAAAATAATCTACATATATGGGTGTGGATCTGAGAATAAAATGGGATTGATTTAGACATACAAAAATTGCTGGTTTATAACTGGCAAATTTGATGGCCCCAGATATCTAGGATCACTGATCAGAATCAGTCCTGGACAAAAATAAACTTAGTCCTGTCAGCCTCTAGTACAAAAATTCACTGATCATTTTTCCTCCTCTCTTAAAAATTATATTATAATTATACTAGTTGATAGTTCCCACTTCATATTTTGCTTTCTGATTTATGTTATTCCAGAAAGAACTTGAACAATGAATACAAACTGAAACACAAAGGGATCTATCTGAACACCAGGAAACATCTTTTTTTTTTCAGTCATGAGAGTGACTAAGCACTGGCACAGGTTGCCCAGGGATATTATGGGCCACATATGGCTATAGTGTTGACAGAGTAGGAAAAGAAAGTGAATTATTCCTGATGAGACAACTAAATTGAGGGAGACAGATCACAAAAAATATTGATTAGAGGAGCTTTAATAATAAGTCTAGTTTCTGTCAAAGAAAATTCCTTTATTATTAATTACTGGTAATAATTCACACTGGGCATTAAAGTCTTTGCACATACAGGATCATAACAGGACGTGGGGGCTCCCAGGTGGCTGCCCAGGAAGTCCCTCAGAGGGTCCTTCACTTCATCACATGAACCCTGCAGCCTGGCCATGTGTGGCAGCAGCACCGACCCTGGCCAGCTAAAGTGGATCATTATTTGCTTCTTTTCTTCCAAAACATGTTTTCCTCATTACTTTACTCTGTCTCACTTTAAAAAACTGAAGAAGAACAACCACTAACAAAAAATAAAAACTACAGAAACATTTTCTTCACATTTTGAAAGCCATCATTAATCCATTTTCTTCTGCTGCTGATCTCAAGCAATTGGTTTGCTTCATGCTTCATAGTATAATCATGGCCTCAGGACTGGTGTATCCAAATTCAATGCAGGATTGTAAAGAGCATCTTAAAATATATTGTAGAACCTACAGCTGCATGCAGACATCTCACGATCAGAAGATTAATGCTTTCCAAAGTAACTCTCCTCAGGAAACTAAAAGTACATTATGGATGAAATCCCAGCCCTGGTTTCCTGCAGTGATGGATGCTGTACTGACAGTAGCACCCACCCTGCTTGAGTGCAGAGACTTTACTGAGGCAGCTTTATTCCCCAGCTCTTTGAGAGGACACCTATCTTCTGAGGGAGGTTTACTGTAATTTGGACCCTGTGGAGTTCATCACAGCTTTACTGCCTCACCTTGAGCCAGGATTTCCCAGTGGAATACCACACGCATGCCATCCTCACCACACGCGATAATCCAAAGACTCTCAGGAAGGCACACAGCATCATCTACAGGCACTCTGTTATGTAGATATGTGCATTTAGGTAAAACAAGCATACAAGGAAAAGGTTTTTCAGAAAGGTCAACACAAATATTATTCATTCTTTCCCAGTGACTTCCACTTGTGTATCTGGCTTAGCCATGGAAAAGGTGAAAGCATCTCTTTTACCTAATGCACTTTAGAGTCTTAGCATATGTACAAACCCTTTTAGGATAAAAAGCACTTTTAAAATTGCATATATCAGAACACCTAATGACCAACACTTTAAAACCATGGAATCATTTAGGTTGAAAAATATCTGAATACCAACAAATTCCACCATTAATCCAGCACTGCTAAGGACACCACTAAAGCATCTCCCTAAATGCCACGCATCTAAGATCTACATATCTTTTACCAGGGATGGTTATTCCACCACTTTCCTGGGCTGTATGTCCAAATACTTGACCATCTCTTCTGGTGAAAAAAGTTTTCCTAATATCCAATATAAACCTGTTTGCTCATGCCCCATCACTTGTTCCTTGGAAGATGAGACCAGCTTCCCCTAACTATCAGCTCCTTTCAGGCCCTTGTAGAGAATAACAAGGTTCTGTCTGAGCCTCTGTTTCCCCAGGGTAAAAACCCCAGCTGATCCTCATCAGACTTGTGCTCCAGACCCTTCACCAGCTCCATTGCCCTTCTCTGGGCATTCTATAGCCCCTCAATGTTTTTCTTCTAGTGATGAGCCCAGAACTGGCTACAGGACTCAAGGTGTGGCCACACCAGTGCTGAGCACAGCATCTTGATCCTGCTGGCCACACTATTGCTGGTTCAGGCCGGGTTGCCATGGCTGCCTTGGCCACCTGGGCAAGCTGGCTCATGTCCAGCTGTTGACAACCAGCATCCCCAGCCCCTTTTCCTCTGGGCACCTATTCCAGCAGCTCTGCCCCCAGCCGGTAGCACTGCAGGGGGTTGTTGTGGCCCAAGGGCAGGACCTGGAAGTTGGTCTTGTTGAATCTCACACAATGAGCTTCAGACTACGCATCCAGCCTGTGCACATCCCTCTGCAAAGCCTTCCTACCCTCCAGCAGATCTACACTCCCACCCAGCTTGGTGTGATCTGTAAACTTTGTGAGGGTGTGTGTGCTCAATCTCCTTGCACAAGTCACTGATAAAGACACTAAACAGGACTGGTCTCAATACTGAACCCTGAGCATCACCACTCAGGGCCAGCTGGATGTTGTTCCATTCACCACAACTCTCTAGGCTGGCTATCCAGACAGATTTTTATCCAGTGAACAGTGCACCATCCAAGTCATAGGCTCCATTTTCTCCAAGAGGATGCTGTGGGAATGGTGTCAAAGGCTTTTTATCTGTCCAGGTAGACAACATCCATGAAGGACATCAAGTTGGTCAAGCAGGACCTGCCTTTCATAAACTTATGCTGGCTGGACCCTGGTTGTCCTAGCCTCACATTTGCTACCTTCCAGTCACCTGAGACCTTTCTGCTTAGCCAAGGCTGTTGATAATTGATGGAGTGGCTTGGTGAGCACCTCCAACTGCTCCCTTAGAACCCTTGGGTGAATCCCATGCAGTCCCATAACCCTGAGACTGTGTAAATTATATAGCAGGTCACCGACTATCTCCTCTTGGATCATAGGGATTTCATTCCATTCTCTCTATCTGTATTCCAGTTCCAGAGCCTGGAACCTGGAGAACAAACAGTCTTACTGTTCAAGATTGAGGTAAAGAAGGCATTAAGTACCTCAGTCTCTTCCACATCCTTTCTTACAGCATTCCATTAGGATGGAGAGTCTCCTTAACTCCCTTTTTGTTGCTGATGCATTCATGGAAACATTTTTATTGCCTTCTACAGCAGTAGTCAGACTAACTTTCAATTGGGCTTTGGCCCTTCTAATAATTCATGACATCCTTATAGTATTCCTGAGTTTTCTGCCCCTTCTTCCAAAGGTAATAAATTTTCCAGTTTTTCCTGAGTTCCAGGAAAGGTCCTCTGTTCATCTAGGGCAGTCTTCTTCTCATTCAGCCCATCTTTCAACACATGGGGACAATCTGACACCTAAAACTTTCTAGATTGTTGTATTTCTAGCTCATTTTTTTAAAGGACACATGTAAATTTATTCCAGTCCAGCCAGAACTATAGCCTGGCCCTACCTAGGATCTGTGGAGCTGTGGTTAGCACAGTACTGTTTTTGACCTAATAACCTAAAGCACTAACCTTGGGCCAGAGCTGATTTTTTTTCTCAAACAGCAAGTGTAACTCTTTCCTATTTTCCTGAATAATATCACAGCAAAAACACACACTTCTCCCAAATTCAGGAGATGGCTAGCACAAGCAGCCATAGGCTATTTTTACTTACTCAAAATCTAAAAATCATTATTTGTTCATAGAATTTCCATATTCCATCCAGCAAATAGGTGGTAGAAATTTGAGAGTCTACTTGTATCTGATCCATGCATTCAATCACATTACCTTTCCATATGAAATGTTAAAAACTTCAATTTATCAGACATTGTCATGGAGCATTTGTGTTCCATCACTCAAGAAGTAAAGACATAATACACATCATGATATGGTGATATCATGACTCTCAGAAATATCAAGCTATCAAATTTTCGAGACAGAAAATGATAAAAATTAAAAATATGTTAGATAAAATTCAAACAGTCTATGCTAAGATATTTGTGAAACAGTCTGACAAAATTCTGAATGCATGCTCTGGGCAAATGAGGAGTCAAACAGATTCCATATCATCACACAAAAAAAAAAGGAAAAAAGAGAAAAAAACCCCTGTTTCCTGAAAAGTGAACTTCAAGATAATGTAGCTGCTCAGTTTTACTGCCATTCCTTCCTAAATCTGCTTTCTTCATGAAGAAAGGCAAGAAATCCTGTGAAATTCCACTGTTTCACTTCATGCCACTAATCATGTCAAATACTATGATACATCTTTCAGAAGCTGCTTCTTTATGTCAAATTCCTCCAGTTTTTCTCATTCTTTCACTTCTGGAAATGCATCTTCTTTCCCACTTTCCCTGACTTTTAGTGACTTCATTTTTTCCTTGAAAATTATGGAAATATAAGCTGTTGTATCAGAAGGCTTTTCCAAACAAAAGACTATTTTCTCTCATTTTCAGCACAGCATCAGTTTTTCTTCCTCTAAATCATGCGAGATTGCTTTCACATTTGTGTTCAGCTTGATCTGGTCTTTCATATACCATTCATTATGTTCTGCTAACCAAGAGACAGTGCTTTTTCATATTCATTCTCCTGTCGTTTTTTTTCCTTTTATCAGATAAAACAAAGCAATCTTTCAAGCCTTTGATGCCCTGCCTGGTTTCAGAAAGACTAAATAGCTGTGTTTATACATTGACATATAAAGTACCAAGTCGGGCTTTATATGACAAAGCTGATTCAGTGGTTTACTAAATATTAGGACAATTCCAGTTGCACTAAACCAACTTAATCTTTTAAGGACTGTAGCTATGCAAAAGCTAAGGAGGAGCAGAAAAGATACCAACCAAAAAAAGCAGCATCTACTTAAGTAGATGTGGCTTGATCCAAACCAGCAACTGCATGCCCCACAGCCACTCACTCATAGCCCCTCACGCTGGTGGGTGGAGAATCAGAAGGTAAAACCTGTAGACTGAGATAAGATTAATTCAATGACTGAAATAAAGGAAGGGAGAGGAATGAAATCCCAGAAAGAAAAAAGGGATGTAATATGCAGTTGTATCTGCTAACCAGTGCAGTGATTGGTCCTGCCCATCTCCCCAGTTTATACAATGACATTGTGTGGTCTGGAATATCCCTTTGGTCAGTTTGGGTCACCTACCCTGGCCATACTCCCTCCCAGCTTTTTGTGCACTTGTTCACTGGCAGAGTATGGGAAACTGAAAACTCCTTGATTTAGGTAAACACTATTAGCAACAACTAAAAATCAGAGTGTTATCAATATAATTCTCAAACTAAATGCAAACACAGCACTGTACCAGCTAATAAGAAGAAAAACTCTATCCTAGTTGAAATCAGTGTGGTATCCACCTTTATTCCATATCATTTATGCCATGACTATGTCTTACACTTTCCATTATATCCCAGTAAACCATCATCACTCTTCCTGTGTCTTGATATATATCTTTATACACACACACATTTCACTTAGTTTATGTACCATCCCTAAAAAAGCCCATTGAGTTAATTTAGTCCATACCTTTGGACTTCATCTGTTGTTACAGGTTTTTATCAGGGTAGGAAAAATAGGATATAATTGTTGTCATTATAGTGCAAGAGTTCTATAGTCATTACATTGCAAGGGTTCCATATTGCTAGAGTTTTGTACCTCCTCAACGTTTCTTGTAGGCAGCTCCTCTAGGCACTGACTCTTCCTTGTTCTCACAGTAGCCAGCTGACTTCAGTTCCCTAACAGCCAACCAATCCACTCTTTTATAACACTTCTTATTGGCTGCAGCTGTGGCCTGTTAACATCAGGGCTGCTCCTAATCTTTAGTAATTGGCTCAGCTGCAACTCTTTAGGGGATAAGATTACTTTCTATACTACCTTTATTTACCTATATTCTATACCCCTACATATAATGTTGAATTCTTGCATGATGGATCCAGCCAGTTGTCCCTCTTCTCCACCTGTTTGGAGGCAGGGCTCCTCTACTACTGGCAGTAGGATTTTCCGCTTTTTCTAAAAATGTATCAAAATCTGCTTCCATTGGATCAAGAACATAAAGCTCTAGTAGCTACCACTGCACAGTGTAATGCCATCAGACTAAAGGCAGAACCCATTAATATTTGGAGTGACAGGAGCTAACTGCACTGGTAATTCAGGCTGCAATAAGCCCCCAGGAACAAATGGCAAAGCCTGGCCCGGAGACGCTGCGCACGCGTGATGAGGTGGGGTCTGTGCCTCCATCACTAACAACGGCCCAGCTCTGAAGTGGGAACTTAGGAGAACATGTTTATCACATGTTTCAGTGATAAACGCCAGAGTTCCAGCAGAAATGCCTGCAAGATGCCCTTTAATTTCATAGAGGCAAGAGTTGCATTGAATTCAGAAGGAAAAGACCATGAAACAGGAGAAGGGATTTTATGGGTGAAAGTTTGTGATAATGTAATTAAAATCTCTATGCACAAGGGAATGAAGTAAAAGCTGAATTGGCTCTTGCCCAGAGGCATTTCCAGATTTGATTGCTTCACTTGGTTGGTTTAGCATTCTTTCAACACAGTTTTGTGCTTTCAACATTGTTCATGTGGAATATAACCGGAGGAGAAAAGTTATTTTATGTTATAACTCACTGAAGTCAGTGGAATTATTCCAGTACAGAATACAGTTCATCATCCAAAGTATTTGATTTATTGTTATTTTAAATATACAACTATTAGGTGAAATAACAACTATTTATTGATAACCTAAATCCTAGGTATGATTCTTCTGAAGATTATTGTAAAATACCTGAATGTACAGTTAAAACAGAGTGAACAAGTCAATTACCATCTCTAAATCCAGGATATAGATCTCAGCTACAAGTTAATTCTGGACTCTGGCATGCAAATAGGCAAGCAGCCAAATTGTTCTTGGTGTCTTTGAGCAACTTTGGCTTTGAAAAACTTTTCTAAAGAAACTGCTTTGTTGTCTGGAAAATACTCAGTTTTGAAAAATCAGCATTTTCAAATGGGAGAAAAAAATTATCAGAAAATTTTTTAAATAACTGTATTTGAAGCCAAGTCTAGCCTGTGTTTGCAATTCCTCAATGACAAAGACTCTTTTCAAATCTTAGTATTTCAACATATTATATGTTCTGGCGTTTAGTTTAACAAAATCTGTAACAATAGGAAGGTTACATTAATTTACCTTTTTTTTTAAAACAGCTTTGATATGGAATTAGATCTGCCTCCAAAATTAACTGGTTGAACTTTGTAGAAACAATGTTTTCCCATCTGGTTATATCATAAATATGAACCTCAATGCAGCATTATATCGTGACAGCCATAAAAAACCCTTCAAAACCTCCAGGTCCACAAACTCACAGCTCTGGAGATCACTCACAAATCAAATCAAATCAAATCAAATCAAATCAAATCAAATCATGCAACTTAAAAAACTTAAAATCCCCCCCCAGTAATGCATGATTCCATTTGCAATCTTTATTTGCCTTCATAGCATTGTTTGGTCAGCTTATTTTATGGCATGCCTTTCAGGAAATTTGGTTATGATGTTTAAAAAAACAACTAACCAACCAACCAACCAAAAAACCAAAAAAAGTAGTCCAAACAACTTCTGAGTCTTGTTTTGTTGTTCTACTTATTTATCCTGAGAAAATTGAATATTGTCACAGGATGTTTTATAAAAATAATAAGATACATAATTTTGAACACTGTTGTTTAAAAAGGAAGATACAATTGTTTTCAGGCACTTATTATCAACGAGAAAAGGGAGCTGCTTTCTGTGTCCTACAATCTTGCAGTGATTTAGCTGTTAGAAGAACTATTTCACTGACATAAAGTGGAGAGGATAGTATCTTTCATATTTCTTAGTTTAATTGTCTTACTGCAACTGAATGTGACACACAGTGTGAAAGTCTAATTATGAGAGAAAACTGAAGTCAGCAGCCTCAGGCAAGACAGTTTCTTAGAAGTGGCTTTATAATCTCAGTGGAGATACCATTAAACTTAAATTAATTTGGGTTTTTTACCTTTTTCTTTTATTTCTGAGACAGCACAACAAAACATTATTGAAGTCCGTCTATATTCTTAGCTAAAATTTATTGTTTTTTAATACCTGAAAATATTTTAAACAAATCCAAGCAGCATTTCACCTACATTTATTGCATTGAGAAGTTTCTGAATGTGATTGAAGGTGTGCCATCAAATCTGCCCTAAGTTTCTTCAGTAGGTTCAGCTCTGTACTAAAACAAAGAAACAAGCAGGTTCTAAGCAATTAAAGCAGCAAAAGTGAAGTATTGTTTGCTCCCATCCCTAGAGGTCCCAAAGACATGAACTGTCTGCCCTCACATCTCATGTTGCCTTTCTACTGCTCCTCTTCCTGTGAAATCTTGGCCTCTTCATCTTCTTCTCACACATTATATACATAAAATACACTTATTTTCTCATCAAAGAGGTGTTGGACATTGACAGCTCATCATCTCTTCCAGCCTTTGCTCTGTGCAGCTGTCCTGAGGGAGCAGCAGGATGCCACAGCAACGGGAGAGGCAGGAGAGTTAAACCAGGGGAGCATTGGCTTCTGATGGCCAGCACTGTGTGTGCTTTGCCAGAAATTTATTTCAGGTTCTGAGTCAGCTCTCTTCTGTCCCTAGATTCAACCACAGGATATGCATGTGCCCTAATTATCTTCATCACAAGGTTTCCTAATTTTTAACAATGTCTTCAGTATTGCACATGTACCTTTGGGTGGAAGAGACTCCATTATCTTATTTTTGTTATTTTATTTGTTGAAGGACATTTACACCACTCTTCTGCTTAAGGGCCAGCTGAATGAGTTTGAGTTCCCAGATAAATCTCAGATTCTAACCTACAAGGACCAGGCATCAGCAATGAAAGCACCACTGTTGCTGATTATACAGAGAGGTCAAGTATATAACTGATCTTTGCATCTGGGTTGATGCATATTCTACATCTGATGTGCTGTCTCCTCAGAGAAGAGAAAAAATCATCAGGCATCACAAAACAGAGTCCTCAGCCCTACTGAATACATGCCAAGGGATTCACTTCATTTAATTAATTATTTTATTAGCTTTCTTTAGACACAAGATATGAAAAATTCATACCAAAATCTTGAAAATATGGAGAAGTTGTGCAAATGTTCTGCAAAACTTTATCCCTTACCCATGAAACTAGATGCTAAAAAAAAAAGGAGAAAAAACAGGGGAGAATAATATGCTTCATGTTTGCTTTAAATTTTCTCTCTAATAAACTTATTCCATGTTGGCCAAAGGTAAAACAGTATGATCAGTAACATAAAATCCTTCAAAAAGCTGATATCACGTCAATCTCTATAACTATCATTAATATGTATAATATCAACTCCTAACTGCGAGGGCAGCTTTCACAATGATACCTGGTCATTTGGTGCATAGGACTTAAAATAGGTATTGGAATTAAAATTAGCTTTAAAAAATAAAATTTCAATTTTGCATTACATTCACCAACGCCCATATTGAAAGAGTTCTCAGATTCTCAAGTAAAAAAGAAATAATTTTCTGTACAAAGACATAGAAAAAGTTGGCCTTTCTATATATTTTAGCTGCACTTTAGTGTTCCAATATACAGAGGCAACAATTAGAGATGCAGAGAAGACAAAGAAAGGAGTTCAGAAGCATTGGCCTATTCCCAGCTCTACTACTGCTCAGCCAAGCTAGTTCAGGAAATTTCCTTGATAACCATGTCTGCATGCAGCCTATGAAAAATTAGCTATTTAGTATGTGCTGTTTGTTTAGTCTCCTTCTATAACCAACAGAGAAAAACACATTTCCAGGGGGTGATTTATGCCACCTGAAGACAGGTATGAAAACAGACTAATCCTAGTGCACAACTCTGGAAAACTTGCGGAACACGTACTTATAGCATATTTATAAGTAGATGGAGGACAAAAAGAGAGCTGTTGGTTACAGACCATTTTTCATTTTAGTTCAAGGGTTTTTTAATGATTTTCTATATTTGGCTTTGCACTGAGTGTGTTTATTCTGGCCTATCTGAGCAGAGTCCAGGGTAACTACGAACAGGTACCTGGAGCAGCAGGCTCCCACATTTCTGCTATGATAGAAAAATACCTCTCTTTGGTACTTGTGGCTTGTAGGACAAGTAGGAAAATTTATTTCACTAATTCTCTTAAATTATTTCAATCTTGTGGAGAATGGACAAGGTATTAAAAGATTACAAAGGGAAAACAGAGCTTAAACCTTAAAAGAGAAGGTGTAGGGAACAGGGACTGACCAGTCAAAAAGCTGTAGAAATTAGAAATTCTGGGGAAAGGAAAAAATTTCAAACAAATAACAAGACATAAACACTTGGAAGAACACAAGCAAAGGAGTTGCAGGTCACATTTTGTCTGTCTAGAACAGAATGATTTCTCTACTGTTAGAGTAGAAAATCTTATGTATCAGAATGAGCCTTATGTGTCCCACATGACAAAGGCAGCAATGTCACAGACAATGGGAAGTACATATTCAAGAGGAAACTACTTTTAATTGAGCTGATGGAAAGTCAAAAAAATTTATCCTAACCAGTCATTCACAGTTGAATTGTCAGAATCATCAAGGCCAGAAGAGAGCTTCCAGATCACCCAGTTCAATTGTCAATCTGGCACCACCATAATCACCCCTAGACCATATCCCTAAGAGCCACATCCAGACGCCGCTTGAACCTTCCAGAGACAGTGACTTCACCACCTCCCTGGGCAACTTATTCCAATGTCTGACCATTTCCTGTGATCTTTTTTCTAATATTTCATCCAAACCTCCCGTGGCACAACTTAAGGCCATTTCCTTATGTTATGTTAAATGAGGTGTTCCCACTTAATACTGATGAATAAGCAACAGCAATTTGGGTTTCTTTTGATCAGATGGGATTGCCTGACTGACTGGATGTGTCACTGGGACAGCGTGAGAACAGGCTTACAATGATCTTGGAAAACTAAACTATTTTCTTAAAAAAAATAAAATAGGATTTGATTTAGTGAAGACAAGTACAAGCTACTGAACTCAGCAGGGAAAAATTAATTGTAAGATACCAGCTGTAGGACAAACTCTCATGTGTCTGTTCTACACAAAAAAGTGTCCACTGTTATAGTTTAGCACACTTTAGATAAACAATATCACACTACTTGTGGGAAGAAATAAGGTTCATAGTGGGACATATAAGCAAGGGCAGAAACTGCAAGACATGGAAAGTTGTTCTCTTTTCACATGCAGTACAGGTTAGGACCTCAGCTGTCTGCAGATTTGACAGGAGATAGTGTACAGGGGAGACATTGATCAGAACCCTGGAATACATGACCTGTGAGAAGACTGAGACAGTATTTGCTTTAAAGTCTAATGGATATAGGACCAACAGGGTACAATATCGGTCTTCAAATGTGGGAAAGGTTGTTGCCAAAGGGAAGGAAAAATATATTTCTATTTTCATATGCAGGAAGACAAAAATCAGGAGCTTATTCTGAAACAGGGAAGACTTGTGTAAAATATTAGGTGAAATTTCTAACAGCAAGGATAGCGAAGCAGAGGATGGTGATTATTATGGTCTTTCCAATATTTGAAGCAATGAAAAACCAGTTAGATCAAACATCTGTTCAGCATCACGAATCCTGCTAGGGCAGGAGATAGACTGGCTGTTCTGTGCAGTTTTCTTGGCCTATTTTTCTGAAAGCTTAGGTTTTGTTTATTACAGGGATCAACTGGTAATAATATTAATTAATATTAGATCAGTCCTTGTCAGTCAATAAACAGTAGATCAATAAATTTCCTACTCTGTCAACATCAGAAGCATCTTAATGCAATATAAATAGCTTAAAAAGAGATTCCTTAATGATCACATGAAGGAATATTTCATGATACTTAATGGACTACATATTGACACATTGCCAATTCAGATTAGACCAAAGTGAAAGAAATTAGTGGGAATGGAAAATTGAATGTTACAACTAAAATCAGTAAAGAATTATGGCAAACATGATGACAAATAATAAAACCTAAAGTGAGTACTCGCACAGTTTAAAAAAAAACCAAAACAAACCAAAATCATAAAATCTTTTACAGATTGCTGTGTGTTGTTTCTTGAAACTCCTCATTAAAGTCAAACAATTGAGACTGAAAGCAGCACTGGACAGAAACCTTACTACCATCACAAAAGCAATGGCCAAATAAAAGGCTCCACATAGATGCTATTTTGCATTTTTTTGATAAGTTTATACCATTCTATAAAATAGAAATCAACCTATCTCTTCCTTATAGATAGAATATAGAAATAAAGTCCTGATTTGCTCTTTTTTTGGTAACAAGTGAAAGCATCTACTTACATAATAATTATGTTTCTAAACACGTCACTGTTGATATTTTTATTCTGAATGTTTCACTCTTCTCAAGTAATGTAACTGCCTTGTCAGAAATCTCTACTCTGAGTGAAGCTTGGAAATGCTACAGGTAATAGCCTTGGCAAGGGTCAGCAGAAAAGCAGTCATTTAGTCCTTTTTTTTTGGTGTACCAGAAACAAAGGAACTGCAAAGATCAGGAGTTCAAATGCTGTAATAAGAACTTTTAGACACAATATGAGGGTTTTTTGTCTGCATGGGAGTTCAGCCTGGGTATTATTCTTTGGAACCCTTAATCTGAAATAATAAAAAAAAAAAACAAAAAAACAAAACAGAAGTGTTAAGGATGGTAGCAGAACTGAGGGACAGGGCAGGATTTTAAGGAAACAGGAGAATAATTTTTTCCCCTTCTTCCGGAATTCAGCCAAGGGTGAGAATTTCCCCCAGCATTGAACTCAGGGATGAAAACCTACAAAAATTACTAGCTCAACACTTAATTATTTTTATTTTCTTGAAATTCATCTGAGTAGTACAAAACTAAGGAGAATGAAGGACATATTTCTGAGGATAGATTTCTGTAACTGCAACAATCCTACTTCCCTTCTTGTCTCAGTTAATACCACTGAGCTACAAATTCAAACACTGCTCGTGAAGTTTATATTTCCATTTAGCCATATTTTACCAGCTGCTATGGAAATGTATGAAAATTTTGATGATACTTCTGGCTGGAAAGGACTTTGAAGCTGCCTCTAGCAACAATAGAAACAGTGTGAACAGCTCATACAAAACCTGTGCTCAAGTGTGTAAAAAGTACAGTAACTTATCTTTTTTTTGCAGCTAAACCAGAACATTAGTAGGACACAGTAACGGTGAGGTTGTGAGGTTTTAGCTTTGTTTGGAACCTCACATAGGGCTGGCAGGAGCAATAAGTAAATACATTAGATTTATCATTCTTAGCTATAATGGATGAAACATTGGGTGTACAGCAATTTGTGGGAGTACAAATCATGATATAGAAATTTTCAAAGTTAAAAACCAAATCACTTGGGTAGAGATCATTGTGATAATCAGTTTCTCTTTGGCTTTCAGACCACAGATTAAGAACTGCAGGAGAATGACACTGGAGTGAATGGCACTACTATGACAAGAATAAGCATTCATGTAGTGCTCAAATTGGTCCCCAGAGAGAGCCAAATACTAAATGGCTCTCTAATTTACACCTAATGAATCACTGCTCTGAAAGTAAGCACCATCGTGTCAACAGGGAGGAAAATTCCTTCTGTCTTCAGTGACACAGTTGCTCTCTTTTACCCGCATATGGCATTCAGAAACTTTGAAAAGCTAAATATGAATTAGAAGTTGGCAATATTAAAATATACTCTAATAAAACAACCTAGGATTGTCCTAGAAATGTCAGTGTATGGATTACAGAAAAAAGCAACATAGTATGATTTCAAATTCCAGCATCTGGTTTCCAAACTGTCCTCTGAAAAAAAAAAACCGAAAACCTATCCTTTCTTACAAAAAAAATTTGCTCAGCAGCAGACAATATATATTTTATTTGTGCTACACTATTTCAATAGTCTGTGGTTGGACAGTCCAAAAAGTCCTTGTTTGCCTTCTCCTAGTGGCTGCACCTTCCACTGGGTGGAAGGTGAGGAGGAAGGTCAGGGCTGCTCCTCCCCATGGGAGGGCAGGAATGTGTTCCATGAGAGAGATGACTCCAGCATGGAGCCGCAGGTGGAGGGACAGGCTGGGGAGGGCAGCAAACAGAGCCAATGGCACAGACCAGCCTGCCTGTTTCCCACTGCTAAACAAGGGATTGAAGGCAGGAGTCAATGGTGAGCTTCCTGGGCTGGGACAAAGATGGGAAGAAAGAATCCCTATAAAATAAGATTCCTACATAAATAGTTAACAAAAAATGTGTGGTAACTCTAGCAATATAAGTTTTCAAATGCTGTTGGAGGCTTGAAGACAACACAAATTGTCAGAGAGTTTGGAAGTCTTTGAAGCTCTCATGGTAATCGGGTCCTAAGCACTTATACATAAACTGTTCATATATAAGAACACCTCGAACTCTCAAAAACTTGTGGAAGGGAAATGATACTTCAGAAGTTTTGATATAAGGGTTTTAAACCCATTGAAAAACGCTCTTCCATGTCACACAGTTACAAACTTCTCACGTAACAAGAACTTCAATATGCTCACACATGCAATAACTGCAGAATTGAGAAAGACCAGCCTGAGGACCAAACACCTGAATCCTCTAGCACCAAGAAGGGGACGTAAGGAAAAGCAGAAGCAAAGTGTGGATTTGCTTCTACTGCACCCAAAGCAAGTATGGTGAAAGCTGTGGGGCAAAAGAAAGGAAAGTCTTTCCAATCAAAAATGTCAGTGTCAGCAGAGCTCAAAGAACACACAGAAATGGAGGCTAAGCCAGATAAAGATTTCAAATGTATAGAAGGCCCAGTACTGAATGATCAATACGAGATAACAGAACTAGCTGTCTTCCTTCCAGAATAAATCAGCCTAAGGCAGGAATGTTCATCTGATGACACAAAGTTCCTCACTGACAGTTTCAGGGTTTCCTGCTGATATTAATTTTAATTTAACACTTAAGTAACTTTATACTTCTTTCCCCCTGGCTATAAACTGAATTTGAACAGTTGGATATATCTGAAGAGCACAGAAAAATGACTGAGTTAAACCAAATATTTATTGTAATTAAACTTGATTTTATTTCTAGTACCCTTTATCAATAGTTTCAGTAAAAATATAAATATTTTTAATGGAATTAATATTTTTAGCCTCTGAGTAAAACTAAAAATACTGTTTTATTAATTTTTAGCCTCTTCTTGGTACTAGTAATTACATAAGAATTCCACCCATTTGTGGTGAAACTGTAGAAATCTGGTAATCATTCTAAATAAATTGATGTGTGAAATTAAACAGAAACCCAAAGAAATGTACGCAGACATTTAAATCCCTCTCATAAACTTGCAAAGCTTATGTAGCATAGTAATAAAGGTTAAAAAAAAAGAAAATGTAGGAAATGATAGAAACAACTGGATATCACTAGGCATTACATAAGCTCCCTAGGAGGGAAAAGAGCATGGAATAGAGCTTTTTCCTGGAGTGGAGGACAGTGTATTCTTCTTCATCAGGTATCTTATTCACTGCAGTAGGAAACAATTTTAAAACAACTGTTGCTCTGATCAGAGAGAAAAACTCAAAGGTCCAGAAGCAACACTCCACAGATTCACCAAAAAACCTCACAAACTTTATCACTTACAAAAGCAAAAATGAAGTTTTTTGTCTCCTGCTGATGTCTGTGTGTTGTAAAATTGCACTGTGAATGGCTCTGTCCTTCCAAAAAATATTTGCAAGAGAGCACAGAAAACTGGTGGAGCAGCTGTACCTGACACTGATGAAGAGTACATGGCCATACAGGTAATAAAAGCAGTAATGTATTTTCATTTTTGTTTCCCTACTGCAGAAACTTAGAGGATTGCAACAGGTTCTGAGAAATGTATCAGAAAACTGAACCTGTCCTTCCACCTTGTCACAAAATGAGAAAGTACACAGTACTTGTCAGAAGACATGGAAAATTAAATCATCCATTAGCTCTGCCTGATCCACCACCTGCAAAGGATCTTGCAAGCGAACACTCAAGTGCTGAATAACAAAGTAAAGAACAAGAGCCAGGTCTTTTGATGTGCACAGATTTTTTTCCTACCAAATTTTAATAAAGCCTCTGACAATTTAAATTACTACAGGTGATTTCAGTTTAAATCAAGAATCTTCAAAGCAAATGCATATAACGCACTAATCTGTCAGAATGAGGTTAAAGAGGATAAAAATCCTACAACTGCAATTTTAAATTACTAATTAGAACTGTTGCAGCTGTTCTTTTTGCTAACCATTAAACTATAAAGATATGAAGACAATGAGAGGAGAATGACCTTCTATATGTCAGAGAATATTGCTGAAGGCATCTGCAGCTAATGGGCCTGTGCTTGCTCGTGCAGAAAGAGTAAATAGGTTTATTAGCTTACTCAGCTGGAAAATGCTTAACAGCTACCGGTCATCTGATAACAAATTTAATTCATAGTTCATTTACTACAAAAGGAACTGATTTTTTTATGCTGCTATTCAAATGTCCTGAAACATAATCTATACCCAGAGGGGATAAGACAGATTCATGAACCCTAGAACAAAATGTTTTCTACTCATTCTGCCCTAGTTTGCATCCTGTACCATTGCATGTGAGGTTCTTAACATTTCACAGTTGATTTCTTAGAAAGAGATTGGTTCGTATAGCTAGAGATAAAAAATTGAAAAACTGAAAGCTTCTTAAAATCTGTATCAGCCTTATTGCCACTACATAGATTCTGTAGTTGCAAGATGTGCTTTAAAAAGTACTTCTAAAAATATGTACTTTGTAAAGATTTTAATGCAACAGTTTTGCTCTCAAAAAGCCTTTCTGGGTTTTATTTGGAACAAATTCTTCAGTTATGCATAAACTACTGCCTTTATGTTAAATGTCTTATATTAGATGTGAAACTGAGAAAGGGTCACATCTACAAACATTTCCCTCCAGCTGCCCCAGTGAGCCCTTCCCAGCCACTCATCTTCTGGCTTTTTCCTTAGTGAGTTTTTCCCACTCACTAAGGAAAGAGCTACAGCCAACACTGGCAAAAAAGGGGAGATGAACACTCAGGTCCAGGTCACAGAATCAGTACTACAAGTTCACCTGTCTTGCTTTGCTACCTATAGAAACTTAGCCAATGGCAAAGATTAAAGCCAGTGGAGAAGCTCTGGATAACACAAGGTCAAATACAACCACTCTATCAAGCTGCAACAAAATGTCTACATAAGGGAGACAATTAAAATGTATAAATAAATAGGACGATAGCAGAGTCCGGCACATATTTTTCATGTCAAGAAGGAAGGGAGAGAAAAAAAGGAAGATTCCACCCTTAATGAAGTCACAATGTCTTTTTTTCTCCCCCAGACTTTTTTTCAGCGATCCATTTTTGAGCCAGGTTTCATTCACTCCCATGGTATTTGTAAGCATTCCTTTTTTTTATTCCAGTGGTAATTTCATCTATTATGATTTATTTCTTATAGAGTCTTCTTACTGTCAATAAAAATTCATAGAAAAGGTAGCAAAAATATAAATAATTTTCCTAAATTTCTGGAATAAAATAACTAATTCTGTGGCCTGAATTATTGCTAGTACTTGTAGTTGCCTAGTATTCTGTAGGTTGAAATCATTCTTATACCTGTGAAACACATCAGAAAATTTCCTGCTCTTAAAACACATAAATGAAAAGAAACTTGTTGAATAAAACTGCTGTTGCTAATGACAAGAATTTTTAGGATAGATTTATGTCTTAATCATAAGTTTAACACAATTGAAAAGTCCTTAAATTTCTTTCCAAAATGGTGTGCAAAATGTCACATTGATAAATTAAGCTGAGAGGTTTGATTAAAATGTGTCTTCAGCACTATATCTTCAGATATCTACAGTGTTGAAACATGGTGGAGTAGAAAAGACTATTCATTTGGCATTCTGTTCAACACAGCTTGATCTTCAAGCAGTGAAAAAGAGCTGTGGTGTTTTCTGGTTTAGCTCAGAATAAATCTAACAACGTCAGTGTGAGAGTGTGAGCACTTCAGACAGGTTAAGAGCATGTGAACCCAATTACCAGAGCCATATTTCCCCTGGTAAAGCCAGTTAACCCACACATCATGGTCACTTCAAATGCTCTTCACTCCTCACTCAAAAATTATCATAATGCTCTTCTATGACAGTGTTCTCTTTACACATTAAATGGGTGTATGCATGGGTGTTTTCTTCATGAACTGTTGCAGTAGTAACTCTTCAGAACAAATTAAATGTTCAGACTACAGCAGTGTCTTTTAAATGCTTTTAGAAGTGTCTTGTGGCTCAGAGAGGTTTTGTGTGCAGACTTCCAGATTTAAACGCCCACATGAAAAACACAGTTTATATGTGAATCACACACTGAAGTAGAAAAAGCTCATCAGATTTCTAAAAAGCATTTTTGTAGAAGAAGAGATGCATTAGTCTTAAAATATCAGCAGAAGACAGTAATAAATATGTCCTATTTGCACACATTGCTCCAGCTACACAGCCTGCAGTCAGTCTATGCCCCTGCACTTGTTCTTCCAATTTACTGCCTGTAAGTAAATAGCTTCCCACCTGAGGGATCTACAGGTAAGAGCAGATTCCAAACAGTAGATAAATCTTTGATTTATTGAATCAGGACTGCTGCTGTTACTGAAAAAATAACTTTCTGCTTTATGAGAAGTTAAAGCATTTTGTAAGCAGTCTTGTGCAGGTGTAGTGTAAGGAAGTCACTCTTACAGACAGCATTACTCTTTGTAAGGCATCAGAGGGAAAACATTAGAGAAATAAAGAAGAATTAGCAATGAGTTATAATTTTCCATTATCTAGTGGAAACCGTGTCTCTTACAACCTCTGCTAAGGTAACGAAAATTTCAGTGTAAAATGGGTACCAGCTCATGGAGGAGAGACAAATGATGCGGGAATTCAAGGAAGTGAAGAGGTGAGAAAGCAAAGAGAAGATGAAGCCTCTCTGAGCATGATGAAAATGGGAAAAGGAGAAGAAAAAGCAAGCCAAAGAATGAAGAAAGGTCACAGAAAAGTCTGTTTATTTTCTCTTGGAACAAAAATCAGCAAGGCTCTGTAAAAAGAGAGAGGTGGAAGCTTTAAGAAGTAACTCAATAGAATAAAGGTTGCTGGAACTGTGGGTATGGCATTCATTTGTGCTGGAGATGTAGAGTTACTGCGTTCACATGCATTTGATCACAGAAGTTATGAAGTAATAAAATCTTTTTCTTGCTGTACTCTGCTCTTTTATCCCACCTCAAAATGTGTTTGTATAAGGTACTCTTTTTCGGTTTTTCACCTTTGGGTTCATATATCCTGGAAAATATTTTTTGCACTTTTCTTTTTATTTCTTCCCCTACCCCCATCATCTTGAAAGCCTGAAGATGCAGAAAATCAAACTGATGTGGGAGTTTCACATCTTATAAACAAGCTGAGCATCCAGTGCTCCTTTTTAACTTCCCAGTATGTTCCTTAAATAAACTTTGTAGAAATATGAATTAGACAAACAAAACAGCTGAGTATCTATGCTAGGAAAGCTACTGTTGACAATTTTGGTTTTTTGGAATTTTTAATACATAAAAGATGAAACCTAAACATATTCTAGGTAGCTTGCTTGTTTTAGTTCACTCTCTTCCATGGTATTATAGTATTAATATTTTAGTCTGATACAAATATGTATTTCTGGGAATTTATTCTTTCTGTGAGGCTAAATGCTAAGGAGCAATAAATAACTGCTAACTAAATACATTGCACTATTTTATGAATCAGAGGCCCATATTATTGCAAAAACCAAAATCCTGTTTCCTAAAAAAAAAAAAGGAAAGAAAACCCTAGATATTTTCCCTTTGACACTGTATTTATTTACCAATACAAAAAAAATGTATGATCCTAAAAATTTTAGATCTTGTTAAAAAAAACTACAGTAGAAAACAAAACTAAGACATTTTATCTTTGGCACAGTGTATTTATTAACCAATAGACTGAATTGTTCTTAGAGGTTTTCCTAAGATTTTCATCACATGATAACTTTTTTCCTTGTGGCAAAACGTTTTCGACTCCCCATCAAAGTCTCTGAATCCCAATGTATCTTATATCTAGCAGCTGATGAGTTATAAGCCACTGTTCAAGAAACTGGTCCATGAAAACAAGCAGACAACAATATCTTAGCTCTTTATATCTAGTGAGCTTGTTTTAGATTGATGAGAACCTTTTTTTTGTTAGAGTAAAAAAATTAATCTCCTGTCCACGTAATAGTCAGTCAACTGGAAATAAATATCTTAAATAGTATCTCAAACAACTTTCAAAACACAAACCAAACAAAAAGGAAAAGCCAAATGGCAGTGTTCTTCTGAAGACTAAGAAATTATGAAAATAAAACCACACAATAGTACCATCAAGCCATCAAGAAGGAAACTTTCAGAAAATAACAGCCAATCAAAATTGCCGGACAAATGAACACGGAAAGGTATAAAACAACATATTGTTTTTATATCAACAATTAATATTTTGTATAACTAATTTCACAAGTCATGTCCTGCCAATATATGCCACTAGTTTTTGTCAATCAAAAAAAAAAAAAAAAAGCTAAAACACTCCATGTTTATGAATGCTTTTTCTGTCAAAGGAGAAAGTACAGAGTCAGTAATGTCTCATATAACAGACCTTTCTAAAGATGGAGAGTGAAAACATACTAATGACAAAGGTATAATTTAAAAATCTGGGTACAGTTAATTCAGTACATACTGTATCAGAGGAAAAGAAGGCAGAGCTGTGTCTAATGTTGCTTTGCCATATCTTGTAAAAATAGCTTCCTTTCACCTAAAAATGCCTTGTTAGTTGAACAACACTTGGAGTAAGAATATAAAAAATGTGATGACATGGAGATTTTTAAAGTCTATATGGTATCTTATAGATATCTAAAAAATTCAGATCTCTGAATGTAATAAAATTATTAAATGTACAGTTAGTCTAGTACAAGTTATTTTAATAACTACAGTAACATGGCCACATTTTTAAATAAACAATAAAGCCTACTATACCTCTGCCTGTAACTATTGATCTTAGCTATCCAAGGATTATTTATGCCTATTGCCAATTTTAAATGTAGAAAATCAGAATGGTTTTATGTTATAATCAAAGGTAATTCACTGTTCATGGTGCAATAACACTTCTTAGGATTGATGACAGTCTGGCTATGTATATTTAACATGAGGAATTAAGGAAAATCTCAGGCAAAAGCATCTATTGATGTTTGGAGGCTGGTTTTGATACTGTCTCTTCATCAACAACTAATGTTAGCTCTATTATATATTTCCTTGTTTTTGTCAGAGATGGAGAAAAAACGAAAAATGTATTTTTCCAATAGAATTATGCCTATTGTGGGTTGCTTCCTGATTGAGCAATCACAGGAGTATAGCAGGTGCCTTTGGGAGTTAAAGCACAAAATGATAACAAAAGCCTTAAAAGACAAGCCCAGTGTGGTATTAGAGAGCCTGAGGGAATGAACACAAACCTCAAATGGTCAATAAATGGTCACCAAAGGACTACAACCCTGGGAACAGGGCTGAACCCACTACGGGGCACAACAGAGGACGAAGAATATTAATTCAATACTGAAATAACAAAAACATATAGAAAATGCAATGGAATTAACAAGAAGGGTGGAGCATGACATCGATGGCAAAAAGGCTCAGAGGTACAGAAAGCAGAGGGAAGAAGAATCTATCAAGCTGTGCTTGCCCTGGTTAGGGCTGCTGCACCTGATCAGTGCAGCAGAGAAGGCAGGGATGCCATTCACCACATTTCACTACTCCAACAGTTGTACCTAATGTGTTATCTTTTGCTGTGTAGCTGGATTAAGCACATAAGAATTTGGAAGGGCAGTGTGTGTGTCTGAGTGTTTTCTGCTTTGATTTTCACACACGGTGAAGCAATTGATTCTGTGGATGCAACAGGTGAATAATGTTAACATGTTACTTATGGAGGCTATTTATACATGGCCTTCCTACCACTCTGAATCATTATATCTGCATCTTAACTATTAAATCTTACCTGAGTGACACCTGCATCCTCAATGAAAAGATACTGAGATGTTAATAACTGCAGTTGAGGATTAGGACAATGTCTGAGCCAGAACAAATTTTTTCAAGCTTTGCAAAGGTTCCATCAATGACTACAAGGGGATTATTTTACTCTTCAACTAACACAACTAATTTACTTGTTTTTTGTCAAATTTTATGTTTGTGACTGGGTCTTTGTGGGTTATTCACAATGTTTCTCTTTAGGTACTTGCACTCCCTAAACTGACCAACAGAAAGAAAGGGTATATAAATTAAACCCCTATTCCTAGTTTTGTGGGGACCATGTATATTTCTTAATGGTATCCAAGCCAGTTTAAAAAGTTGTCCAATTTAGGCCCTTATAAGTTTAATGTCATGGGAATACTTCAGGCTAGAGTTGTTAATTCAATTTATACAACACAGCAGCATTTGTTATAGCATATCAGTAATACTCCTTGGTGCTTATCTGTACTGTCAAATAGCTGTCAGTGTTTCTGGCTTTTCTGAAAACACTCTTAAGGAAAATGTGAGTAGAAAAAAGAAAAGTAAATTTAATGAGCAGATTTCTCTTCCATCCTTTGAAGCAGAAACAGGTCAGACAATATATTTATCTATTACAAAGAGCAAACAAGAGATAATGTTTCAGGGTAATTTTTTTGTTACACAAGGAAATGCCGCTTTCCGGACCATCCAGCTGAGGACTGAGATATATGGAAGGAAAAAAAAAAACAAACCAAAACCAATCAGAAAACCAAAGAAAACTTATGAAGGCCTTTAAAGATCAAAGTTTTAAAAGTCTTGCAACATCTTTCTTCATAAGTTTGTGGGGGGTTTTTTTTCTGATGTATATAAAGAACATTTCAGGAACTAGAAAAACTTTCTACTTAATAGTAAAAACTTGTACTGAAATCTCCTCTGTAAAAGGATGGCTGTCTGAAAAATGAAGAATGTCATGTCTAAAAGTGGTACTTCACATATTTTTAAAAGTAAATCACTATAAGCAACAGTTCAGCTGTGAATGATCCTCTGCAGAAAACCGCACGTGATTAACCTGCGTGCTCACACATTAACCAGTTTTGTTATATTGTCCCTTTTTAAAGTAGTGCAATATAATTCCTCTAAGATACTGTGTTGGGCATCAGTATCCATTTATTTCTCTGAGAAACAAGTAAAGAAATGGCCCTCAGCATTCATTGAGTTCCCTCTGGCCTTGTCCAGGACACTAGTGCAGAACAGACTCTTGTTCCATGTTTTTTATGTAGACCTCTTTTTCAGGACTTGGGGGACTTAGACAAAGCTGTGAGGATTTAGAGATCTGCTCCAGAGTGACATCAGATTAAAGACGTGAAGAGAAAGCTTCCCACCCTGATATGGGCCTTAGATTATTACCCTTTATTGATTTTCTAGGTAGGCAGCAATGATGGCATCTGAGGGCATTTGAGAGACCTTAGAGCCTTGGGATGACTTGTTAAGGGATCAGGAGCACAAGCAATGTCCTCCTCTATTCTTCCAGTTGCAGGGAATGATAAAGGAAGAAACAGGAAGAGTCAGCAGATCAATACCTGGCTCCAAGCCTGGTATCACCAGGAGATTTTAGAGGTTTTTGATCATGTGTTTACACAACACTGAACCTGCTGGCAACAGACAGGGCATACCTGTCTCAAAGGATATTTGCACAGGAATTGCCAGGGCTCACTGAGAGAGCTTTAAAGTAGATTTGAAGGGGGAAAGGAATGAAACCAGAATCACTAGAGAAAAGTCATTCAAGGGATAGTGGGCTAGCAAAGTCATTTAGTCTGCCACTTCAGGGGACATGGGGGATGGAGATACATGCAGGAGCAAAGACACGAAGTTTATTAATGTGTTAGTAACCATGGAAGTGCCTGAGAATGGTCATGTATGAATTAGAGCATCTTCCCCTGAAAAAGATGTCAGAATCAAAACTCCAGGTGAGGTGCATCTACACCAAGACACCTTGGGATTGATCCAAAGGTTCTGGGGGTGCTGGTGGAAGAATTTGTGGAAGAGTTCACTGAGCTATCTTCTGTCACATACCAGCAGTCCTAGATACCTGGGGAGGAGAGGTCTGGAAGTTAGCAAATGTGGCACCCATCTGCAAGAAAGGCACATTTATGAAAGGCAGGCATTGCTCGACCAACCTGTATTCTTTTATGACAGAGGGACCCACTCTTTGGTGAGGGAAAGGCTGTGGATGTTGCCTACCTGGGCTGCAGAAAACCCTTTGGCACCATTTCCCACAGTATTCTCTGGGAGAAACTGGCTGCTCATGGCTTGGACAATGCACTATTCAATGAGTAAAAACTGGCTGAATGGCTGGGCCTGGAGGGGGGTGGTGAATGGAGCCATATCCAGCTGGCAGCTGGCCATGAGTGGCGTTCCCTGGGGACAGTTCTGTTTGATATCTTTATCAACAGCCTGGGTGAGGGGATCGGATGCAGCTTCCCAGAGTCTGCAGATCACATCAAGCTGGGCGAGAGTGTTAAACTGCTGGAGTTTAGAAAGACCCTACAGAGGGATCTGGAATAGCTGAATTGATGGGTTGAGGCCAGTTGTGTGAGGTCCTAGAAGACCAAGTGGTAGATAGTGCCTTTGGGTTGCATCAACCCCAGGCAGGACTACAAGCTGGGGACAGAGTGGCTGGAAAGCTCCCCAGTGAAAAAGGACCTGGGGTGTCTGGTTGACAGTGGCTGAATGTGACACAGTGTGTGCCCAGGTGGGCAAGGAGGCCAAGGTGGCTGAGGAGGCCGAAGACACCCTGGCCTGTAGCAGGACTTGGACAACAATCACCCCCTTGTTCTCAGCAGTGGTGAGGCCACACTTCCAGTTCTGGGCCCCTCACTACAAAGAAGCCACTGAGCTGCTGGAGTGTGTCCAGAAAAGGGCAGTGGAGCTGGTGAAGGGTCTGGAGCACAAGTCTGATGAGGAACAGCTGAGGAACAGGGGCTGGAGAAAAGGAGGCTGAAGGTGAACTCATCTCTCTTCCCATACCCGAAAGGAGATTGAAGTGAGGCAGGGGTCAGTCGCATGTCCCAAGAAACAAGTGAGATTACGAGAGCAGATAGTGTCATGTTGTGCCAGGAGAGGCTTAAATTGCATATTAGGAAAACTTTCTTCATGGAAAGGGTTGTCAATCACTGAAACAGTCTTCCCAGGGAAGAGGTGGAGTCACCATCCCTGCAGGTAATTAAAAGAGGTGTTGATGTGGCATTTAAGGATATAATTTAGTGGTGGATTTGGCAATGCTGGATTAATGGTTGACCTTGATGACCTTAAAGTTCTTCACAAACTTAAATGATTCTATACCAGTGAACCTCTCTTTTGCAAAAATATAGCAATTTCTTGTCTTCCTGATCATCAAATTCCATGGCATCTAAAATTGTGCATTGACTCTAGTGGTAAATGACAAATAGAGGTAAGCTTCCAGGGATTATTTTTAACTAAATGACTGATTTCAAGGGCTGTTTTAATGTGTAACACAGGATCTTAGCCGACTTTCTGCAGTAACTGGGAGAGTTTTACTCTAAGTGATGACATTACAGCATTACAGTCATAATGAAGAGCATTGTGTAGTTAGTAATATACCAAGCAATCAGAGTTTTATGGTGAAAAAAAGTGAAATGAAATAACAACAAATTTTCATTGTTGGCCACCTGAAATACAAGTATTAGTTGCCATTAGAGCTATTTTAACAATTTCTCTGTCATGTCATGTTAATATTACATTTTCCTTGCCAATTCCTTCTGAACAGTTGGTTAATGGAAATGAAACAGCTCGCTAGGTTTCCTCAAAAGCAGCAAGGTTAGTAATGAGGTCAAAAGGGGAGGAAAAAGCCTAAGGCAGTTTTCACCATAAACGAAAAGGAAGATAAGGAAGATTTGCTCTTTTCCCTCTCCAAATATGTAAAGGGCTCCTTGGGATACAGTCGTGCATGTGAGAAGCCAGTAACTGGGGCTTAATGGAATTCATACACTGTAGAAATAAAAAGATCTTTTTTGTATGCATGAGAATTAGGGAGAAAAGTAGAATGCTGCATTTGATTTTTTGATTAATCCATGTTACAGGAAGCCTGCTGCCATTCTACTAATTTGAGTTTATGTATTTATTTATTTATGTAGCACATGTGGTAGCCAAAATAACAACTGAATGCATTGTTTCTCCTTCTTTTCTTTTCTTTTCTCAAAGATCTAGGGGTAAATTTAAGCATACAGAACTCTAAAAGCTATTTGTCTGGAAAAGAAAACAAGAGGAAAAAATATTTTCACTAAAAACATTTCTTAAATGATATTCAAGATTTTTTGTCAACATTTCTGATTTGTGTCTGTTACAGCACTTGCATCTTCAGCTGGAAGTTTATTAAATGAAGAAATTACATAGTCCGTCACATCAAGTGTTTGACTGAAGGAACAAAAAATGGCAGGCTGTCATCACATCTCTTTATCATTATTTTAATAAAAAATTATCAGCTGACAAACAAAATTTATTGCTGATTAACATCAAGAAGTAGAGCTAGGGAACAGTTTAATAGAAAGAATATTTGGAGATTATTCTTGCTGCCATTTAAATTAATAGGATTTTTTCCACTGAGTTCAGTGGAAGCAAGACCAGATCCTATGCAGTGAACTCATAGTTATACTAGCATAATTTGAAATTTCAATGATAGAAAGAAAAAAGCACAGTCAAATTGGTTTAGTGTTGTGTTTGATATGTGATGTTCCTTCTCTTGGGCTCCTAGAACTTCTGCTAATGAAATATATTTGTATCTATCTATATAACTATGGTTATATGAAAAAAGCAAATTTATATATTATATTCCAAATTATTCAAAATACTGGGTTCTTTTCAGAATGGTATCACCTGAGGTGTAACACTAGGGTGCAACACTAGATTATACACTTTATACTGGATTGTATTCATAAGCATCTGAAACTTTAGCTTTTAATATTCTGAAAAAGTCTATGGAAACATAAATTTTTCTAGAGAAAGGACATGCCTGTCTTGAGATAAAAACACTTTTTCCATTCCAGAAGTCAGTGCCATTTCTTTAAAAGGTCTATCTTAGTTTCTCGTAAGGATTATAATCTGAAAGAAGAATTGGTTCATTGGCATTCCAAGGTACAGACACTGTAAAAACCATGGCATAAGCAATATGCATAGGAATTTCCTCACAACGATGTGGAAGTTAATTACAGCATTTTACAGAAACAGTTACAATGGTCACTTAGTCATACATGTCTGTTTGGCCACTGCTTTCCTACCTCCAAAAGTTAGGCCTTCCACAATCACCAATCTATTTTAAATATCAAGCAAATGTTACCATTTAACATCTAACCTCTGTCTCTCTTTTGTTCCTCCACTTATACCTTTATTTTCTCCCTCTTCATTCCTGATTCTCACTCAGCTGTTCCTGTGAATCTGTAAGACACCACAGTTACTTGATACGTTTTAGCCCCTACATATGTCTCCTACATTACTTACCAGTATAGTACTGGCAAGTAATCACCAGAGAGTAGTACATGTTTCTAGGAGAAATGCCTTTCTCCACAACAGGCAAAATATCAAGATAGCAAGGTAGTTATAAGCCACCTCATAAGGTTGCTGAAATAAGAGGAGGGAGCAGAAAATACCACCAAGTTTTGTTTCCTCTTTTTGAGTCCCATGTAGATTAGAGCACAGATAGCAAACTGGTTTATTCACTAATCTGCTTACAACTTGAAAGATAAATGTAGTATGAATAAGGATAACTACAGGGAAATGCAAAACTGATATTCAAAGCAGAACTTCATCCACTTTTTGAAATAAAATGTATATTTAGACATAAATCAAATAACTTATACTAAATAATAGCTTAGTTAAACTAACCACAGTTGTTGGTAGCTCAAGGTAGAAGAAAGTTAGTTTACTTTAAATGACTGCTGTGTCCTCAAGATTGTTTAAATCTGTATCATTTTAAGTTAAACTTATCCAAGATAAACGGTCATTTTTCAAGTTGGATGGTATGATAGGGGTTTGGTTTTGAGGGTGAAATTAGGGGAAGGAGGGGAATTTCTGGATGCTGTTTTAACTGATGCCTGCCAGTTTTGTATTTTTACATTTAGCATGATATGTTTCACTTCCCTTCTTTCTCAATTTAATAAAATGATTATATTTTTCTTTCAGAAATATCATGAAAGTATACTATTGCCTGGACCAAATAATTCATTTCCTCTTTTAAAAAGATCAATTGATTCTTTTCTAGGTTGTGGTCACTCACTAAGATATTCTAAAGCATCTTTTATGATTGTCCCACACATGGGTTGGGGCAATTCCAAGCACAAATACAGGTTTGGGTGGAGGCTGGATTGACAGCAGCACTGCAGAGAAAGACTTGGGCATTTTGGTTGACCAGAAGCTTGACATGAGCCAGCAAGATGTGCTGGCAGCCCAGAAAGCCAGCCATGTCCTGGGCTGCATCCAAAGCAGTGTGGCCAGCAGGGTGAGAGATGTGACTTTCACTTTCTTCTTTCTCTCACGATATCCCACCTGCAGTGCTGTGTCCAGCTCTGGCCACCCTCCAGAAGAAGAATGTGGACCTCCTGGAGTGAGTCCAGAGAAGGGCCAAGAAGCTACTCAGAGGGATGGAGCACCTGTCCTATGAAGACAGGCTGAAAGAGTTGGGATTGTTCATCCTGGTCAAGAGAAGGCTCCAGAGAGACTTTAGAGCACCTTCCAATACCTGAAGGGATCCTTCAAGAAGGGTGGAGAGGGACATTTCATAAGGGCATGCAGGGATAAGACAAGAAGGAATGGCTTAAAACAGTCAGAGGATAGGTTTACATACACATTAGGAATTAATTTTTTACTGTAAGGGTGGTGAGTGCCCAGAAATTTGTGAATGTCTCATCCCTGGAAATGTTAAGGCCAAGATGTATGGGAATTCAAGCAACTGGTCTGGTGGAAGGTGTCCTTGCCCATGGCAGGGGGCGTGGAATTATATGATCTTTAAGGTCCCAGTCAACAGAGACCTTGCTATGATTCTATGATTCTAAACATTTTTGCCTTTTTATTGCTACATTAAAAGTGATTAGTTAAAGTGTATTTTGAAAAGAAAAATAACTATTTAAATACTTTGACTTTTTTTTCCTTAGATATTTCATGACATGGTAATTCTGCCAAAGAGAATGGCAATCAATTAGAAGGAAACAAAAAGTGAATAATTTAGAGGTACATCTTAAATAATATTAATTTCCAGCTGCAAAGACCTGGTCAGCATTACTGTGCAAGGAATGGGAAGTCATAAAGCACTCATCTTTCATGAAAGAACAGTCAAATTAATGTGAGTGGAGCAGATGTCTCAGCAGATCAATAATGTCCCCTTGACAGCCACTAACACATGCCAAAACATAACATCTGAAAGACAATGAGGAAGAAAAAGACGATAAGCACCTGTTACGCCATCCCAGTTTTATCGTTAAGGTGACACCAAGCAGTTCAAACTGAATACAAAACATCCAACAGAAAATGCTTACATTCTGCTTAAATATTCATTTCTAGTTTAGAGGAAGACAATTCAAAGACCACAACTGAGATGCATAGAAGGCATAGGTTCAAAATTAAGGGGGAAAATAATATAATATCCTATTTTCAAGGGTCCAAAACCATTAGTATTCTGAAAAATGCATTCAACTCCTGTTGATGTGAGATTCTATCAGTTAAGTTATTCCAAGATCCTGATCCTGCTCCTCTTAAATTAGTTTTTTTCTTTATTCCTCAAGTATTAGTTAATATGGGAAAAATTGAAGAATCTATCTTTAAAGTAATACAGTCAAATGGGAGCATGTTTCTTTAAAGCATAAACAATGGTCATTGATAAGATGAATCTATAAAAGTGACTTGATAAAGGAAGAATTCCAATTTTTCCACCACAGTCTATCACAGACACCTCAACATCAGCAACACTGACAACTCCATCTGGATAAATATACTAAGCTTGTCAAACCTGTCCAGATGAAACAAAAGGTCTCACACATGTACATGTACAAACATGGATCACTCACTGTCATTTCAGTCTAATCCACCCAGAGGGATATATTATTAAGAATTAAGAAATATTAAGCACTTCTTTGGTGTATAATTCAATTGTGATCAAAACTTTGAACTTCTGCTTTAATAATCATGGGGAAATAAAGAAATGGGGTTTTAAGGAACCATGGGAGGCCATCTAGCTCCCAGGTAAGATAAATTATATCTACATTGTTTCCAAGAGCTGTTTGACCAGTTTTTAAAATCCTCCAGTGCTGGAGATTCCATCACTTACAAAGAGAACTATGACAGCTCTTTATTGACTGTGCCATTTTAAAGTGTTTTTCAATAATGAAACAGGTCAAACTTTACAGAACTGTAATTCATCTCCCTCATTTATTCCAGACTATCTTCACTGCACCACATAGTTCTTGAAGTACAATGCCCCAAACATCAGTTTTCTAGATGGACAGTCTACCAGAGGCCACATTTCTGATGCTTTACTCATCTTTCTGGCTGTACTTTCGATTTTTGCTTGTTCTTTTTACAGCACAGTGGGCTCATGCTCAGCTTTTTCAAAAAACTGCTACCAAAGCATCTGCCCTCATTTTGTATCAGTGCAGTAAATAATTCCTGTTTTATGTTTTCACATGCACTGCTGCTTTGTCATTATCACTTTGAATTCCGATCCCATCGTCCAGCGTAGAAGCTCTCCCAGTTTTTGATCTTTGCAAAACACAATAAACATACTCCATTCCATCATCTAGGTTGTTAATGAAAGTACCCTAGAGAGTGCACTGCATCAAATAAAAGATATATGACAGCTAGTGCTTTGCTCCTCTACTTTATTTGACTTTTTGCTCTAGAATTTTTCTGAGGATTGATGTTAACTGTCAACAATTGCCAGATTGTTCTCTTTGTTGTGTTTACAGTCAAGCAGTATGATTGCTTTTTTCCAATTCTCTTGATATCTTGTCTCCTTCTGCATGATCTCAAATATAACAGTGGAGAGTTTTGGATGCAGACATATATAGGGTAGTAACAAAGTTCATGCCATGAAACTGCACAGAAGAGTTGTACTGCTTACTCAGCACAATGCCCTGGAACTCTCTGCTCTAATCATGAATCAAGGGATATCCTGGGCTATGCCAAAGTGACACAATGCTGTGCATTTTCTGCAAAACTAATCACCAGGGAAGATCAAAAAATTTTAAATAAAAGGAGAAAAATCTTTATTGCAGCTGGCAGATGCACAGGACACAGGGCACATGCTGTGACTGGGACATCATCTACCCCAAAACGTACGTATATCAACCAATGATGATGAAGAATCATATTTACTAAAAATGATGTTACTAGTCACTGCAAAAACCTGGACAGTGAGGAGTTAATGTATTGCTATGCCTCAAACACCAATGGATACTCAAGTGTGCAAGTTAGGACAGGATGTAGCTGGAAAGAGGAGCTGGAAAGATGTAGGGCAAATTTCCCTGTTCTGGTCCATGGTGACTGCACAACGTAAAGAGCAGTGCAAGCAAAGGAATGAGGTCAAAAAGTGACCATGAACAGTCTACTGAGAGTCAATCCAGCACTGGGGTGTTGAGATCACCAAAGACCCTCAAAACACCCAAACCATTTCCAGAAAGGACCAGAACGGACTATGCATGTTCACCCATTTACATGAAGAGCAAGAAACCTAATCCCAGAGGAGGAAAAACTCACCTATGAAAAGGTACCCCGATTAAAGGTTATTATTTGGAATAGAAATAAGGATGGACTCTTAAAATTAATCTTAAAAAAATTAAAAGAACTAAACCAGGGAATGGTGTTGTCATTTGAGATAAGGGCTGCATATAGCTAACAACAAGAGAACCAATTAGATCTCAACACTGAGGTGAGATAAATGAACTGATCAAAATGCAGCAACTCACCACATAACAGGGAACTCTGTAAGAGATTTGTTAACAGCACACAAGAGCAGCTGTGCAGTTCATAAACTCACTAGGGACTTGGTACAGGTGTACAAAGACATACTATGTCTAGAAAAGTCAAAACAATGAACCAGAGAATTGCCACTAGATGTGATCCCTACAGTAATATTAGCATTTTTATTGCATGACAATTCACAAATCAGTACATATCTGAACTGGGCTCAAATCCTGACAGTAACCTAATAATTGTAAACTGAAAAGAGCTGTTAAGAGAACTATGATCAGACTTCAGAGCTTTATGAAACACTTGAATGAAAATTGTTATTTAATGAATATATACAAATTTAATCCAGCAATGTTAATTATCTTTTAATTCTGTTTAATGATGTTATACTCAAACATACATCTAATTAAAAAAGCAAGCAGTAAAACTTGGAAATTATTCCCCGCATTCGGAATGAAAAGGTTCCTCAAGGAAAAAAAAGTTAGATTTTATCAGACTCCCAGGATTTTGTTTAAATAATCTTTAATCTCAAATAACCTTTAAGTTTTGCTTAATATACTATACTGAAAATTACCTGTCATACCACATGTAGTTCCTACCTATATGAATCAGAGCCATCTGTGTTAGCAGGAAAGAATCTAGCATCAATTAGGATACATCAGTGAAGCCCCTTCTCTCTGCCCTCAAAGTGAATGGCAGGAAGTCCTTAATCTGTTTATGACCCTGACAAAACACCTAATGACTGCACTCCACTCAGGATTTCACAACTTAGCTCTTCTTATTGGTCTGAAATCTGAGTAGATTTCCAGCCTCACTTTTAAACTTCCTTACAAAGGTGGCCAAACAGAGTTTTACTTTGTTGATAGTACCAGTGGAATGATAAATGAGGCAAAAAGCAAAGATTTATGAATCAGGCACTATAATATAGCATATTCCCCTAACAATAACATCTGACTGCAATGCAAACAGAAAGGTGACCTTGGTGAAGCAGTCCTTAACAAATGAGAGTGTTTTAGCTATTCCATATAGACATAGTGTACAAACATATTGCAAAACCATATCCATTTGCATTTGATTTATTTTTCAGCCTCTCTCTGAAATATTCAGTTTTTTATCTGCTACTCAACAGTTCTTGGAATGTACCCCACAAAACAATTTCTTCTTTATTAAAGAATTAATATTTCTTTTTAGAAACACGTAGTAATTTTTTTTCCCAACAATTTTCTAGGTCCTACCATATTTCACTATCCTGCCTTTTATCTTCTGCTTTATAATTGGAAATAAGAACACAAACTGAAAACTTTGAAAATATATGCCAGTGCAGGATGCTGCTGATGGAATGCTGGGATGTTCTATCAGTCTTTATAAGCATCAAGTGTTTAAGTTTTAGTTGATATCTTTCTAGGCTGGGCACTGCCCAGGTAGAAATTACAAGAGTATTTATCATTTGGAATTTATCCCCTCCTCTTGGTTGGATTGCAATTGTGATTGTAAAACAATGAACAAAGATAAGAGAAGGGTGATCACAAGAGTGATAGCCTAATTAAATTTTGAGCCTGCAAAGTCTGTTTTAGGAAGGATATGTGAAAAATTTGTCCCAGGATGTAAGCAGAATCTTTTAACAATTTGCTAATGGCCCACTGATTGCATAATTTAAATGTTTCTTTCTTTTTTGTGCTTCTTTTTACCCCATTTCATTACTTCACCAGTCTGTCATGACAAGCAAACAACAGTCAATGCAAGAGCAATCTATAATGCACCATAAACTGCACAGACACTTGTGGAATGCTACACTATTAAGTCAGGATCTTGATGAATGGCCAGTTCAGTGATAAGAGCCCTGTCTAGTGCAGCACTCCTGTGCCACAAGAGCAAAAAAGCCCCAACAATCCAGACAGACTGTTCTTGAAGCCTCTTCAAGGCAGAAAGTAATAGAATTAAATATCTGCAAAATCTAATACTGTTTGTAGTGTCAGAATCTGCTATAACTGAGATTGTAAAGTAGTTTTCAATCTAGTTCCCATTTTTGCATTCTCATTTTAAAATCATTAACCCTCTAGGCTTGACATTTTACTTTGGTGATAAACACATTTGTTGATAATACCTATTTGTAAACATACTTTCTACTGTTTTCAATTCCAAAAGAAACAATTTCAAGCCGTGGTTCTACCAAGGGCAGCAGTATAAATGTCCCAGCTATGCTGTGACTTTATCAGCCTCCCTGTTGCCCAACTTTGACCACTTGTGCAAACTGTAAAGAATTTTTCAAAATAGGCAGTTGAGCCAATGGCAGAAGTCCCATTTTCCTTAGCAGGACCAGCACTTCACTCAGACTTTGAAGCTTGGGGATGATGCACAGGTGATCTCTAGAGAGGATTTACCCTCATTGAGTTTGCAATAAAAGGGCTTATTCCAGCAAAAACTGGGAGAGGTTTGGATACCCCATTGGGCAGGTAAAATATATGCTTGAAAGAAAAGGTAAGTGTGGCTCAGGCAGAGCACATTAAACAGAGCAGGTACTTGTCTTCACAGGATGGTTTTTTTATGTTCTAACCTTTAGTCTTTCAGTTATTGGTTCAAACTCTTTCCAGGACTTCTTTCTGTCTTTAAATAAGGCAGAATTAAAATGATCTAAGGCTTTGAAATCTGCTAAAAACCTTAACCTCTCTAAAGCCTCATACATTTTACATTATCTGAAATATTAGCCTGCCTTACATTAGTTTAGAAATAAATAAATGAAAGTAACACAAATTTGTCAGCTAAGTGGCCAAGAGAGAGTTAGCATAATTTATTATTATCTTGCATTTAAGGTTATATAGCAGGAGATGAGATAATAGTATTAAGTCCAGACTATGAAGAGTTTTGAAATATGAATAAATTTTAGGAGTTTTAAAAGATTAATTAATAAACATTATGGAAAGTGACACTGGCTGCATGTAAAGTGAATTGTGACCACACACACTACATAATCTCTGAGCTCCTGATCTCTAAAGTCATACAGAACAGCGATTTGGCTAAAAACATCCTTTGGCTTATTAGCCTGTCATAAACCTGGGTGTTCTTGCCCTGGAAACTAGGGCACCCAGAAGGATAGAAAAATAAGAGAAAGGAAGGCATGACTGTAACCAAATTGAGCTTAAGAGCTTAGAGTAAGCTATGGGAGACTTTTTTCTTACTGTTGCTACACTTTCCTCCTTTGGAAAGTGAAGAAAATTTCTCTTGAGTTATTAGGAGGTATTTAGCTGTGACAAAAATGGGGTCATTTTCTTAAGAAAGGTAAACAGTCACTCAAGCACAGCATACTTATTTCACAGTCTGCAAGCTTTTTTGCTGCTTTTCCAGCTCATTTATTTTCTACAATATTTTGACAAATTTCAAATATTTTTTTAAACAGAAATGTTTGTGAAAGTTTTAAAGCTGAACAGTACATTTACATTTTTTTTTCCCTATTGCTATAATACGTTGTCAAAGAATTTGACTTTGTGTTGATTATATGGCCTATGGGGGCTTCTAGGAATCAATCATACATCTCTATGGGAAAGAAAATAGAGAGTTAATAGAAGTTGGGATGCAAAAATCATGGTATTGTTTCTGGCTGTTGCCTTTCTTCAAACCCTGCAACAACCAGAAATGCTTCAGAGAGGAGAGCTGTGAAGTGAACAGGGAGGGATCAAACTTAGAACACCACGTACAACTTCCAGGCATGGGATTTGCAAAACACAGGAAATACTGATGAATGGTTCACAACTAGGTGAATATGGCTAGGTACAACTGCTGTTAATGCAAAGAGGAAGAGACTCAGTAACACACATGATGAAAACCCTGGGTAACATCACCCACAAGCAGGAGTTATTCTGTTTCCTGTTTTGACAGGCTTATTACATCAATGAAGGAATTATTGATCTTTTCCTCTGTAAGTTGAAGCAGCAGACATACAAATAGAAAACTGAGTTCAAATTAATTTGTTCATGCTGGAAATAAGAGCTACTGTGAAAATTACTACCTCACCTCAAGTACTTTCTCTTACTCTCTTACCTTTCAGCATTCCAGTATTTTAAAAACCACAAATTCATAACAAGATTAGTTGCAAGCAATTTGGAAACAAATAGTTCACGTGGAAAAAAAATACTTGTAGTATCACACTTCATATTTGGAGGAGTTTTTTAGGATTTAAACACTTTCTACACTTATATGCCTTAACCTGGATTAAACATTTGTTTGTTCAGTAGTGATACTTATACCTAGTTATTCCTGATTGACTCATAGTGGCATGTTCAAAAATAATGCTACAGAAGAAGTGCTATATTTCAAAAATCAAAGCAGGAGAAAAAAAGGAAGAATTAATTAAATAAATATATTTTTAAATGAAAATCCATATACTAAGAAGACTCATGTGTTGCTGATTTTAAGAGAAGGACCCAAGCAAATGATAAAATATAACTGTGCATTGGTCTTACTGCTGGAAGAGTGAACAGATGATCCAAGGATAGTAACAAGTGAACATTTGTGATCTAAACAGCCATGGGCAGAAGGATGTACCATAACAGCAGTAACACTGAATGATTTAGAAGACCAGGTCTTGTGTTTTTTGCATAACATCTTCATATTCTCACTAGGTTTATGATTAATGAGAATGAAATTGTACATCTCCAATATTATTAGAATAAGAAAGGTCATTAACCAAAAAAAAAAAAGGGCTTGCATTAGTCAGCGTTTGTCAAACACAAAGACAAACCCTGCTACTAAGACATTTTCTTCATACTTAAGAGGGTTTACTTGCCTTAACTCTCTGAAAACTAAGTAGCTGTTTGATGAAGCTGTAAAATGGTTTTTCTTTTTAATTTGTGAACAAGTAAGAGTTTGAGGCACAGAAAAAAAAATTACCATCTCACTAAGCAACTTTAAAAGATGGATGAGAAGTCAATAACACTGCACTTGACAATACACTGCTAAAATCAGGTGGTGATGTTGATGACAAACACTGCAATTAAAATAAAGATAATTTAACCAAGTGAAATGCTAGAATAATATAAATCTTTTAATCTGAATTGATGTTCTTTAGATGGGGGAGGGAGGGTGCTGATGCACCTGAGCTAAATAATAGAGAGGAACAAATTATTCCTGTGTTTGAAAGATTATTCTGTGAGGAATAACAACAGAGCATTCTCTAAGTACACAGGTTAAAATAGAAAGGCCAAGGAGTTTCTATCTCCCTGAGAAATGAAAAGAGAGAACTGGTGACAACATATATGAAGAAAGCTGAGATACTCAGTGCCTACTTTGCCTCAGTTGTCACGGGCAGTCAGGCTTCCCACTCCTCTCGAGTTCCTAAACCTCCAGGTGGGGGTTGAGGTAATGAGGTCCCTCCCACTGTGAGTGAAGAGCAAGTTCACCACCATTTGATGAAACTGAGAAGGCTCAAGTGTGTGGGGCCTGACAACACACACCCAGAGCCCTGAGAGAGCGGGCTGGTGCTGCTGCCAAGCCACTCTCCCCTGTGTTTGAAAAGTCGTGGTGGTCAAGCGCAGTCAGTCCCCAGCTGTGGAAAAGTGGAACCATCACTCCTGCTCTTTAAAAAGAGATGAAAGGAAGAGCCAGAGAACTGCAGACCAGTGAGATTCACCTCTCTGCCTGGGAATACCATGGAGAAGATCCTCGTGGAAGCAATTTTAAAACACATACAAGACAAAAAGATATTCTTAGAGCAGATCCTGCCTGGCAGCCTTCTATGGTGGACTGACTCCAAGGGTCAACAAAGGAAGACAGAGAGATGTCTACCTAAATTTTTTAAGGCATTTGACACAGTCCCTCACAAAATCCTTTCTTATCTCCAAATCTGAGATAACACTTTTCTGTGATTCTATGAATTATTTCTGCCCTCAGATTTTACATTGCCAAAAGCTTCCCAGTAATACTGAACTACCATAATGGTTTCACGTGAAAAAGTATTTAATAAGTCATAAAATCATAGATTCCATAAACATGCATCATAAATATGCTGCTATTTCACAGTTCACTGCAAGTGGTGAATAATCAGATATAAACTGTCAGTAATTGAATATACTTATAAACTTCCAGTTTGTCAAGTGATCAAAGATTAATCTGTTCAGAGCATTTAAGGCTTGCATGTACATTCACCCTGCCTGCTCTTTGTCAAGGCAGACTTTTCCATTAAATTGCTCTGGTGCTTTGCTTTTCACAATGTTCACCCAGCCCAGCTTCTTACTTTCTTGCTCCTACTTACTCTAGAGAAGATAAATTTATCACCTTTCTAAACCTCTTATTCATCATTCTCTTCAAGCACCTGAAAAACACTAAATATCTCACTAAACAGGATTAAGACAGACACTGCCACAGTCAGGCACTGTAACTCCACACATTTATAATTTTTTGTGACAGAGTTGTCCATGACAGCAGCTCATGGAGCTGCACAGTCCTTTCCAGTCCTTGTCCCCATAGCGCAGCTCACAGTGCAAGAGAGAGGGGAAGCGGTCTGGCAAGAAAAGCCATTTCAGCCCTGTCCTTTCCCAGCATCTCTGCTGAAACCCAAGCTACCCACTCCAGTAACAATACCCTAGAGAGACTGTCTATAAAAATCTTTGGCTGAACCAAAAATCTTTGGCTGAAGGCAGGAGGCCAGCTTTTGTCTACATTGTACTGCATCACCGTGACAGTAAAGCCACATGTGCTAATAAGAAGAAACAATAGCAGTGAGGGTGCATAAATGGGTAATAATTTTAGCATCTGGGTTTATCAAGCACAGTCAGTCCTAATTCTCCACACATTTCACTGGCACTGGCGTCACATATTCTTAAGCTGATGTGTGAGGAAAGAAATTATAGGAAAGAACAGCAGGAGGCAGATGTGACACAGTGAACACAGAAAACATGGAGATGGAAAGAGACTAGAAGTATTCTGCTCAAAAGGCTTGGACATCTGTAGTGAAAACTACAGAACTTTTTAACAGTCCATTTCAAATTCTGGCCTGCCTTAACATTTCTATGTAATTACATATGAAGAATATATTATGTCTAGGTCTTGAGCAAGCTGTACATGTTGTGGGACACGTGTTTGTATTCATCCATAAATGTTTGGTAAAGATACAGATAGACCTTCTTTTTAGTACCGTGGAGAGGGACTGACAATCTATATGGAGTTTCCTGATTTCACTATGTCAGCTCTAACACACATGAGAAAAACAAAGCAGCTGAGAGAAGCCCTAGTTATTTACCTGTGTCTGTGCTCTCTGCTTAAGGAATGGAAAGGAAAATGGGAGAAGATTGTGTTGCAGATGCCTCAGTAAAGGTTCTCTTTTCATATGGGATTTGAGCCATGTATTTATGAGTAGGTTATTAAAGGTTTGCTTTTCTTCCTGCCTTTTTTCCCCCTGAAGATACCAATATTGGACATTGTAACATATGATTCAGTTTGGATGCAGTCCTCATCAAAGAGCTGAAATGACAAGAAAAGTTCAGCACCCACTCTCCTAGTTTCTTATGCTTTTTTGCCGGAGGTTATAAAGGTGAGCTGCATGGCAGAAAAGGCTGGAGAGAAACTGAGTGTTTCACTTATCAAATAGATATCTAATACAGACATTGTATCTGCCTTTATCATCTAGGTTCCCTTTAAAATCAGTAATGACAAAAATACCAAAATTTCATTTTATCTTAAAGCTGATGTAAGATGAGTTACACTCCTAGTTCTCTGCCATGATAATGAAGACTGCCTTGTACAACTCATTCTCATTCAGAAATCCAAATTCCAAGCCTTCATTTTAAATGAGATTAATTCCTTCCACCTGCTTCCTCCCTGAACACCAGCACACAAACCTACCTTTTGACTCAGATCAGAATTTTTAGTTATTTTTATTTTTTAAAAATTTTTTTCTCCCTTCATCTGTCTCATGCACAAACCTAGTAAATGTTTCCAAAACATTGCAGAATTCATCCTGAAAAATTCAGTCTTCATATCTTCAATATGTCATCTACTACAGTTTGCTGGACTCTGTCCCTCCCAGCCTCCCTTCCTGAATGCTCATTCCTAAAGAAAAAGCTTGTCACCTCTGACTTTACTGACTTGTTGTCTAAAGATAAATCCTATCTATTTACTATACTTGGTCTTTTTACTACTCTTCCTTTATGCAGATTTATGTTTTCTCCACCCCATAAAATTGATATAGCTTCACATTTTTCTATAAACTGAGTAAAATTCATCTTCATCTGCTTCAGTTTCTGAATCTCTGTGCTGAGCATCTTATGATAAAGTTTTCTGTGAAAGATGGTTTGTAAAGTAATGGTATTGCTTCACAGAATAGATATTCCTCTCCTATGAAGTAAAGAAATATTTGAGATACACTGACTTTTTGCATTAATTCATGAATCAGGTGTGAATGCTGAATACACAGGAATATTTTTGAGTAAACATTAAAGATTTTGACAGAAGTTTGTCCATGAAATGCACAAGTAAAACCCCGCAAGCAGCTAAGAAATAAAACCTTCTTCTTGTTTCTCATATATGTATTAGGTTTGGATTTCAATCACAGCAGACACAAAGAATTCCATTTTACAGGGATTTGAGATAGTGGTAGCACAAATATGTACTATCATTTATGTATATCTAATAATCATGCTACTCCCATTCTATGCTGCTGTTACTCTAACCGTATTTATCTCATTGCCTCAGGAGCCTCCATTATTAGCTAGAAAAGGTTAAAAAAAAGCTTTGTACCACTTCATACTTTCATACTTTGATATTTTAGTGACACAATATTTTCATGCTAATAACATATTTTGGAAAATGCAAATATTTCAATATCACAGAATTTGAATATTTAAAGTATAAAAAAAAAAAAAATATATATATGAACATATGTATATATGCGTCAAACAAATAGGTGCTCAGCCTTTTTGAGCCTGGGGATACAGAGCCATAAGAGCCAAACTGCAATGGGCTACCAGACTTTGCAACCTCAGGCAGTATCAAAACTAAATAATCAATTGCTGTAAACCTAAAATGCTATCATTCAAAAACACTAACATACATATGTTCGGTGTCAGAGTTGGAAAAGACAAAGATATATCCAAAAGTAAATTGCTTTGAAAAAGGAATCTTTTAGCTTGTTACTTTTAGCAACTGGAGAGGTCATGTGTGGCTAGAAAGCCAAAATCTGAAAGCAATAAAAGGAGCAGCTAGACAGTGTTCGAAAATAAGGGAGGCCAAAAAGGCAAAAAGATTCAGAGAGAAGCAGAACTGTGCAAGGACTGATGAAGAGAAAAAAAAATAGAAGAATCTAACCAATGAAGAGGTTTGTGAAACATCTGGGGAAACAGAGCTGGAAGCCTAGATGCAACATGCTTGATATGTGGGAGAGATAATACCTTACCTATCTAGAAAGGCCAGTGAAAAGATGTGAAAAGATGGAAATAATCAGGCATGATGAGGACAGTGTGCAATTATCTACTGTGATGAGATAGGAGGAAGTAAAAAAACTATTTGAAAGGGAAAACCATCAATCATGGGAGAGAAATGGATTGCTTCAAAGAATATGACCTTCAGAACTAATTCTTCTTAAAGAGTATATAACCACATGGGGTTTTCCACAATTCTTCACTTTGTATTTCAAATTATCAGTCATATAGACAGACTGTCTTAGCACTTGAAGTACTTTGCACCCAAGTTTTTGATAAACTATGCTCCTCCAAAGGAGTACATACTATTCCTTGGTTCTGAAGCTACAGTTTCTAGGCTCTTTTCATTTGACATACCCTAAATATTTTAAAACATATATGAAAGTTCTTGTAAATATTTAAACACAGATATGCCAGCATATCAGATCTGAAGTAGCACAAATAAATGTTAACGCTTACTTAAACAAGGAATAGCCAATTTTGATGAATTGCAAAGCAAGATGTTGACTGCTGAGATTCCAGAAAATTACTGTGCATCTATTCTGAGGGAAAGGGTATAAAAGTGAAACACAATGAGAGCCTATTACTCATCCTTCCCACACAGTCCAGTAAGAAATGCATTTCAAGCATGAAGTTTCATAAGAACTTGTTGACGGCTCTTCACTGCTTTGTGGGAGGGAGCAGCTGGTTTCACTGGATCAAACTTCTGATCTCTATTTCAGTCTTGCAGATTGTTTCCAATATGGCTATGAGGAGAGGGATATTCAGTCAGTCAGAGGCAACAGACACCATGAACTCTGCTCTCTTAAGCTCTGCTCTGAATTCTTTTGCTATTTTATGTGCAATTACTACTTGGGTTTAGGTTCATTCAACACATCATCATGAGGTTGCTATAAGAACATTTATTTGCTCCACTATTTCATTTTGGTAGGATTTATGCAGTGTTCTTCTCCTACTTTTCTTTTTGATTATGGTGTGCAGGATTCCCCATAGGGTAAAGTCATGCCAAGGAAACGGCCCAGGCTCCTGACTGACACGGTAGAGAGAGTCTCTTCTTCCTCTACACAGTCCCATGATCCAGACAGCTGCACACTGCAGCCAAAGCTCCTAAGCTGGCACCTGCACCACAACAGCTCTCTGTGGAGAGGGCAATAAAGGAACACATGCCTTTCTGCATCCAGCATTTCCTTGGAAGAAAGTTTATAGGGCTAATAAATTGTAGTATTCAGGCTGAAGTATGTGTCCACAGACTGTAGCTGTTTCTTGCAACTCCTACTGAAATATCAGTCGTGTTGTGTTTCCTTTTTTTTTCCTTTGGACAGCATCTACTGCTTGCAGTGAAAATTAGGACAAGCTGCATGATATTATGGAAAGGTGCTAAAAAAATACACTCCCTCATAAGAAGTTAAAAATAAAAATCCCAGTATCTCCATTGAAAAACAGTAGGCAAGATTACAATTAATTAGATTTTCAGTGACAAACAACCAACAGCTACAAATATGTATAATACACAGAATAAAAAAAAAAGCATTAAAGAACATTATTCTTAAAAAATTAGGCTTTCAATAGTGAGAAAGTGCAAGAATTATGTTACTGGGGTACTTCAATTTGCCACCCTACTTTGACTGGTATTAATTAATGGCTGGATTCTATTTTGTGCAGGGTTCTGTCCTCACTCAGAACTCATGATGATGGGTGCTCTTGTAACATGCATCTCTAAAATATTCTGTTGTCTCAGTGAGCAAACAATACCTGTAGATATTATTAGCCTCACAGATAATTCAGTTCCAGAGATTAGCAACATTTCACAGATTTGTTTTCTTTATGCCCCATATGATGTATGAATAATGGAGGAATATTCTGAAAATATGTCAGAAAACTAACATTCAATGTCCGTTCTGACCTGCCCAAGATTCAATCTTTCAGAGAATTTTGTTTTAAACATCCCCTCTAATATTCAAAGCAGCCTCTGTCCCAGCTGAGGAAGATCAGAATTTCTCCATAGCAGACTCCACTGCATCAATTTAAATATCAATAAAGAGGAAACACTGCATTTGTGACCCTTTGCGGAAAGGGTGTAAAAAGACATCACATAGGAACTACAAGAGTTTCTGTTTTTTCCAATGGTTTTTCCCCAGTGATTCAGCAAGCTCCTAGTGGTTAAAACAATTTTCCTTCTTTAAATATTGAAATCACTAACATTTTTGTCTCATGCTTTTGAAATTTGATTAGATTAAACATCTTCTTTTCTTTGGTAAGGTTACAAATCAACTATTTGTGTGTGTGTGTGTGTGTGTGTGTGTGCGCGTGTATCTCCATGCACATCTCACACAAATAAAGGCAAAGAGGTTCCCAGCATAAGCAAAGGTATGGAATTAAGGCTAGCAGAATCAAACCCTTTCGATAATTTCTTAGGAGGAAACATCTGTGTGTTATCTGTCATGTCCAGTGTAAACATTTTCACTTGTGAGAACAAGAGTAGATCGGCTATGCAATCAGACTAGGGACAGTCACACTTCTTGATTAGATCTCAAAAAAAGAGTATGAAAGAATAAGAATAAATTCACACACAATACTGTGGGGTTGCTTTATGACTTTACCGCATTTTCAAACTGCATCATGATAAATGGGAAGATAATACAAAATCTTTGGAAATCCATCTGACACCATCTGGCAAAAATTCTCAAGTGAAGTGTATTGGTGTCTGCTTCTGAATGATAACATTTTTCCTAGAGACAAGAAACTGTTTCAGCTGGCTAAAAAATAACTTGTACTCACACTTTGTAGCTTTCAAATTATTTTCTGAGTCAAGCAAGTTGCTTCTTGTATTTTAAAGCTCTGCTAGACTCTGCTATATAAATAATTCTACTCTGAAATTCTTCATAAAATCATTTTCTATTGAGACAGGACATTTTATCTGTCCTACTAAACAAATGTAGTTACAGAAGATAGTTTCCACCATTTCTTTGTGAGACAAATCACAGAACTGCAATATTGACCTGAATGGTACAATTAATTTTTCAAGAGCAGGCATATTTCCCTACAAGGTATTTTCCTCTGAATTCAGGAAGAAGGAATAATCCAGTTTATTCAATGCTATAATAGGAGGCCTGAGAAGAAAGAGAGGATATACAAGAATTTCCTTTTATTCATCCAGTCAGCAGCTGTATCAGATTTAATTTTAATTAGTCGTGAGGAATTTAATGAGAATCTAGAGGGAGAAAATTAATTGGAAAACCAGCTATTATAGTTAATATTTTAATTAATTGGAAAGTGGAGTAAAATAAATAGTGGTAATAGATTTCAAAAAGCTCAAGTGTCCCTTGAAGAGTAAATCTAAGTTGGAGTAAGCAAGCTAAGGTGGAGACAGTATCTGTAGATAGTTCTAGGAAGCAGGACTAATATAGGGCCAAAACCAAGGAGTCATCAGAGGCATTGATGAAGACATCTCCCAGCAGCTGGTTCCTGCTGAATTCCAGGCTCTGCAATTGCCAAGAGCTGCTATCTTGCATCAAAAAAAATGCAATATCATAATGGGATTGATAGCATCTGTCTCTTAGGAGACAATATTTTCTAGTTCCTGATGAGACTTAGCCCTTAGGGGAAAAAATTGCAATCCAATTGGCTATGTACTATTGTACTGTCCTAACCAAAACAACAAGGGTGGAACAGCTGATTGTTTTTGTGAACAGCTACAGAAAATCTCAAGGAACTAAGAATTTGCAAATTTAAGTGCATTGGTTTTCTGAAAGCTGAATCTTTTGTTGTTTCTGATATCATCAGTGCCATGAGATGCTTTTCATCTTTGTGTGCATGCGTCAAATTCTGTCTTGCCTTTTCTCAGTCTGAAAAAACAAAGTAGTACGTTTAGCAGCTTATTCAAAAAATACACTGCAGTAAGTACAGAAGCACAGGAAGACACATTTGAACTAATCTGAGCATGTAGTTTGAAAATACTCCCATTCCAAGACTGTACTTTTTGTTACCAAATTTACAAAGACAAATTGTACATATGTGAAGAACATAGAGGAAGGAAAGCTAGAGATATTTCAGGATGAGCTAGGAGCTCTTTAATGATCTGGAAGCAGAAAAGGAATCATAGAAACACATGGGAGTACTTCATGTTCATTCAAAAATAAACCAAAAAGACTAATGTGAAAAAAACCCATAAAAGTACTTATTGGAACAAGGAAGAGAAGGCAACAGAAAGGGTCCATAACTATACTTGAACAATGAAAACAAAACAATGTAAAAGAGAACATAGACCAATTTATAAAAAGGAAGGATAACCTCTTCCATTGTCTTTTTCCTTAAATCTTTACATGAATGACAAATAACAAACATTCATTTAACAGAATTAATTCAAAAAGCATAATTAAATGCACAGATAAAGAAAATATCATAAAAGAAGATGCAGACAAGTCAAATGTGAGCAATGAGGCAGAGATTGAAACCATTCACTTAGAAGTTTTTAAGAAATTACCTATTGAAATTCTGAATATTACTAAGTATTTATCTAAGTATTTATCAAGGACGTCTAGGAGAATGAAAAACATCGAAATAACCAATGAAAAATTCTCATGCCCAAAGAAACACCTGATTAACATAATAAATTTAAAGACAAGTATTAACCATGATGTCTGCAAGCTCCTAGAACACAAGCTAGTAAAAGAATATATGTACCTCTGTCAGAAAGAACTCATGTCAAGCCAGTCTACTTTCCTTCTGCAAATCAACTAGACAAAGGGAAGTTTGCAGATATGATATATCCTAACTTTGAATTAAAGCTTCTGACACTATTCCATATAATATTCTTTTTACTATAGGACACAAAACAACACAATGCAGATTCGCTGTTTTTTCTAAAGTAAAAAAGAGATTTTTATTTTTATGATTTTTATTTTTCTGATTCTAACATTTATAGATTTCCAAAAGTCACAGTGGATTGGAGGATGAAAGTGCCACCTCTCCAATGACACTGGACAAACCAACAGTCCATCAAATTTCTCTTCCATAAAAGAATGCAAACCAGTAAGTTATTTACATAAAGTATATAAGAAAGTTCATTACAAGAATGTAAACATCAAAAAGCTTAAAAAATCTTTAAAAATCAGGGTGACATATTCTCTTAAAAAGCAAAAGCAGGAGATGTAATCACTGTCAGATGGATGGAAAATCAGTTGAGAAATTTCTCTCAGCAAGCAATTACTAATGATTTGCTGTCAGAGTGGGAGAGGATTTCAAGTAGGACTGGATGAGGGACTGGAAGGGCTGAGACCAAGTATTTTCACCAGTATTTTGCCACTTATAATGGAAAAAAAAGACCAAATTTGATTGTTAGACTAAGGGCAGATGGGTTCTAAGTATATTGGAAACTAGAATGACAATTATTTTTAGACTAGGGTTTTAAAATTTCAGGCACTGGTTGGAATTCCTGGAGGCAAGCACAGTGCTGTACTTGGACAACAGCAATAAAACACAGTAATAATAGAGGAAGTAAAAAGGTAAGCAGCAACTGAGCAGATAAAAATGCAATAATAGTGAACAATTCAGCAGCAACGAGCTCCAAGTAATGCAATATCATCTTCAGACAGCAGCACTTTAAGGAAGGCGGAGATAACATGAATAAAAATTCAGGGAACAGTAAAAGGGATTAGAAAAAATACAATATATAACTTGTAAGCAAAGGTTCAAGTAATCTGTACTTCAAGTAATAGTTGAAGGTGAGAAGACTGAGTATGACACAGTATTATTCTTCCAACATGTGAAAGTGTGTTATAAACAAAAGGGTGATCAATGGCCACTGTAGGGTAGAGAAGGAACCAGTGTAATTTGCAAAAAATGTACTATAAAAACTGCATAGCAAGAGAGAAGGAAGTGGCGGAAGGAAGGAAGGAAGTGGCGGAAGGAAGGAAGGAAGTGGCGGAAGGAAGTGGCGGAAGGAAGTGGCGGAAGGAAGTGGCGGAAGGAAGTGGCGGAAGGAAGGAAGGAAGTGGCGGAAGGAAGGAAGTGGCGGAAGGAAGGAAGGAAGGAAGGAAGGAAGGAAGGAAGGAAGTGGCGGAAGGAAGGAAGGAAGTGGCGGAAGGAAGTGGCGGAAGGAAGTGGCGGAAGGAAGGAAGGAAGGAAGGAAGGAAGGAAGGAAGGAAGGAAGGAAGGAAGGAAGGAAGGAAGGAAGGAAGGAAGGAAGGAAGGAAGGAAGGAAGGAAGGAAGGAAGGAAGGAAGGAAGGAAGGAAGGAAGGAAGGAAGGAAGGAAGGAAGGAAGTGGCGGAAGGAAGGAAGGAAGGAAGTGGCGGAAGGAAGTGGCGGAAGGAAGTGGCGGAAGGAAGTGGCGGAAGGAAGGAAGGAAGGAAGTGGCGGAAGGAAGGAAGGAAGTGGCGGAAGGAAGTGGCGGAAGGAAGTGGCGGAAGGAAGTGGCGGAAGGAAGTGGCGGAAGGAAGTGGCGGAAGGAAGGAAGGAAGGAAGGAAGGAAGGAAGGAAGGAAGGAAGGAAGGAAGGAAGGAAGGAAGGAAGGAAGGAAGGAAGGAAGGAAGGAAGGAAGGAAGGAAGGAAGGAAGGAAGGAAGGAAGGAAGGAAGGAAGGAAGGAAGGAAGGAAGGAAGTGGCGGAAGGAAGTGGCGGAAGGAAGTGGCGGAAGGAAGGAAGGAAGTGGCGGAAGGAAGGAAGTGGCGGAAGGAAGGAAGTGGCGGAAGGAAGGAAGGAAGGAAGGAAGGAAGGAAGGAAGGAAGGAAGGAAGGAAGGAAGGAAGGAAGGAAGGAAGGAAGTGGCGGAAGGAAGTGGCGGAAGGAAGTGGCGGAAGGAAGTGGCGGAAGGAAGGAAGGAAGGAAGGAAGGAAGTGGCGGAAGGAAGGAAGGAAGGAAGGAAGTGGCGGAAGGAAGGAAGTGGCGGAAGGAAGGAAGTGGCGGAAGGAAGGAAGTGGCGGAAGGAAGGAAGGAAGGAAGGAAGGAAGGAAGGAAGGAAGGAAGGAAGGAAGGAAGGAAGGAAGGAAGGAAGGAAGGAAGGAAGGAAGGAAGGAAGGAAGGAAGGAAGGAAGGAAGGAAGGAAGGAAGGAAGGAAGGAAGGAAGGAAGGAAGGAAGGAAGGAAGGAAGGAAGGAAGGAAGGAAGGAAGGAAGGAAGGAAGGAAGGAAGGAAGGAAGTGGCGGAAGGAAGAAAGTGGCGGAAGGAAGGAAGGAAGGAAGTGGCGGAAGGAAGGAAGGAAGTGGCGGAAGGAAGGAAGTGGCGGAAGGAAGGAAGTGGCGGAAGGAAGGAAGGAAGGAAGGAAGTGGCGGAAGGAAGGAAGGAAGTGGCGGAAGGAAGTGGCGGAAGGAAGGAAGGAAGTGGCGGAAGGAAGGAAGTGGCGGAAGGAAGTGGCGGAAGGAAGGAAGGAAGTGGCGGAAGGAAGGAAGTGGCGGAAGGAAGGAAGGAAGGAAGGAAGGAAGGAAGGAAGGAAGGAAGGAAGGAAGGAAGGAAGGAAGGAAGGAAGGAAGGAAGGAAGGAAGGAAGGAAGGAAGGAAGGAAGGAAGGAAGGAAGGAAGGAAGGAAGGAAGGAAGGAAGGAAGGAAGGAAGGAAGGAAGGAAGGAAGGAAGGAAGGAAGGAAGGAAGGAAGGAAGGAAGGAAGGAAGTGGCGGAAGGAAGGAAGGAAGTGTCGGAAGGAAGGAAGGAAGGAAGGAAGGAAGGAAGGAAGGAAGGAAGGAAGGAAGGAAGGAAGGAAGGAAGGAAGGAAGGAAGGAAGGAAGGAAGGAAGGAAGGAAGGAAGGAAGGAAGGAAGGAAGGAAGGAAGGAAGGAAGGAAGGAAGTGGCGGAAGGAAGGAAGGAAGTGGCGGAAGGAAGGAAGTGGCGGAAGGAAGGAAGTGGCGGAAGGAAGGAAGGAAGGAAGGAAGGAAGGAAGGAAGGAAGGAAGGAAGGAAGGAAGGAAGGAAGGAAGGAAGGAAGGAAGGAAGGAAGGAAGGAAGGAAGGAAGGAAGGAAGGAAGGAAGGAAGTGGCGGAAGGAAGTGGCGGAAGGAAGTGGCGGAAGGAAGTGGCGGAAGGAAGTGGCGGAAGGAAGTGGCGGAAGGAAGTGGCGGAAGGAAGTGGCGGAAGGAAGGAAGGAAGTGGCGGAAGGAAGGAAGGAAGGAAGGAAGGAAGGAAGGAAGGAAGGAAGGAAGGAAGGAAGGAAGGAAGGAAGGAAGGAAGGAAGGAAGGAAGGAAGGAAGGAAGGAAGGAAGGAAGGAAGTGGCGGAAGGAAGGAAGGAAGTGGCGAAGGAAGGAAGTGGCGGAAGGAAGTGGCGGAAGGAAGGAAGGAAGGAAGGAAGGAAGGAAGGAAGGAAGGAAGGAAGGAAGGAAGGAAGGAAGGAAGGAAGGAAGGAAGGAAGGAAGGAAGGAAGGAAGGAAGGAAGGAAGGAAGGAAGGAAGGAAGGAAGGAAGGAAGGAAGGAAGGAAGGAAGGAAGGAAGGAAGGAAGGAAGGAAGGAAGTGGCGGAAGGAAGGAAGGAAGTGGCGGAAGGAAGGAAGGAAGGAAGTGGCGGAAGGAAGGAAGTGGCGGAAGGAAGGAAGTGGCGGAAGGAAGTGGCGGAAGGAAGGAAGGAAGGAAGGAAGGAAGGAAGGAAGGAAGGAAGGAAGGAAGGAAGGAAGGAAGGAAGGAAGGAAGGAAGGAAGGAAGGAAGGAAGGAAGGAAGGAAGGAAGGAAGGAAGGAAGGAAGGAAGGAAGGAAGGAAGGAAGGAAGTGGCGGAAGGAAGTGGCGGAAGGAAGGAAGGAAGTGGCGGAAGGAAGTGGCGGAAGGAAGTGGCGGAAGGAAGTGGCGGAAGGAAGTGGCGGAAGGAAGGAAGGAAGTGGCGGAAGGAAGGAAGTGCGGAAGGAAGGAAGTGGCGGAAGGAAGGAAGTGGCGGAAGGAAGGAAGGAAGTGGCGGAAGGAAGGAAGGAAGTGGCGGAAGGAAGGAAGGAAGGAAGGAAGGAAGGAAGGAAGGAAGGAAGGAAGGAAGGAAGGAAGGAAGGAAGGAAGGAAGGAAGGAAGAAAGAAAGAAAGAAAGAAAGAAAAGAAAGAAAGAAAGAAAGAAAGAAAGAAAGAAAGAAGAAAGAAAAGAAAGAAAGAAAGAAAAGAAAGAAAGAAAGAAAGAAAGAAAGAAAGAAAGAAAGAAGAAAGAAAGAAAGAAAGAAAGAAAGAAAGAAAGAAAGAAAGAAAGAAAGAAAGAAAGAAAGAGAAAGAAAGAAAGAAAGAAAGAAAGAAAGAAGAAAGAAAGAAAGAAAGAAAGAAAGAAAGAAAGAAAGAAAAGAAAGAAAGAAAGAAAGAAAGAAAGAAGAAAGAAAGAAAAGAAAGAAAGAAAGAAAGAAAGAAAGAAAGAAAGAAAGAAAGAAAGAAAGAAAGAAAGAAAGAAGAAAGATCAGGAATACTTCTGAACCATTTGCAAGCTTTTAAGAACAGATATATTGCTGGTCCAGTTTGTTTGGGTGTAGTTGGTACTGACAGAGTTCAGAGAAGGAACTAAATTACTTTTCTTCTTGATGTCACCTATTTGAATCTGTCATTTGATATTGACCACTATACATAAATCAGTATAAGCAAGTAATATATGCCATTTCTAATATCAGAGACCTCTAAACTAATAATTGCTGATGAAGCCACCTCAGGCTTTTAATTTATTTGAATTGTTGGGCTGAATTCATTAGAGCAGGAGATACAAACCTAGTAGCTGTAGACTTTCAAATGTACAAGTAAAAATCTATATTTAAACAAACAAACAGTTAATGATTGTGAGGAATATAATGGTACATTTGTCTTTGAAAAGGTTGATATTAAAGGAACCATTACAATATTAATGACTGTGAAACCCATCCTATTAAACTTGTAATCTTTGTAAGCCGATGTAATCTTTTACATTACCTGAATTTCTCAGATAATTGGGAAAACAATTTAATCACAAAGGAGGTACCTGCAAAGTTCAATCAAAGTTGCCCCATATGCTTCCACCCTAATTCTCAATAATGTGAGTTCTGTTTTGGTGTTCAGACCATGTGGATAAGCTGAGGCATTCAGCATTGTACTGATTACTCTCAAGTGTTATGTGGACATCCAGTCCAAGAATCGCACACAGTAACAATTAAAAGGGGGAAAATTCTTGTTGATCTGGAGCCATATTTAAAGCAGTCATCTCAAGCTAAGAAAATGGAACTCCTGTGAGTTTCATTACAGATGCAACATTTCTGCATGAAGAAATACAGTTTCATTTACCAGAAAAAAAAAAGAATCTTAAACAAAATGGAGCATACTGGTAAATACATGATGGAACAAGCTCTTTAAAGAAAAAATTCTCTAAAATAACATAAAAAGATAAAAATCTGAAAGATACTCAAAATGTTCAAATTTATATAGCAGTGGATTTAGTGGATCTATAACTAAAAGTTCATTATTGCACTCAGGAAAATCATCACATTTCTTTTAATAAAAATAAAGTGAGATTTAAATTTTAAATTATGTCCTTCTCAAGATATATTTCATCTCTTGGGGGAGTGTTTACATAAAGAATTTTACTCTGGTTCGAACTTTGCATTGGTACCTGTGTTTGTGCAGATAAATAAACCACACACCTCTAAGTGCTCAAGAACATGAGAACACCTGGAGCTTTCAGAGGCAGAACAGTTAAGATGTTACTACAGTGAAGAAGGAGCTTTGGGATTTCCACGATGACATTTGAAATAGACACAGGTAATCAGAATGCCATTATATGTACCTTTATCATCTTCTTGTTTTCTACTGAAAAGCATTAGTTCACTCTGTTTCACTTTCTGTTATTTGCATCCTCAATGAGCTCACTCAAAATTTGGGCACAGATTTTGTTAGATAGTTTTAGAGTTGACTCTTTGTTAACCCAACAGAGAACCAAACCCCCCTGCCATTTGGGTAGAGCTTCTACATTACCAGGAACTTCTATAAAAACAAATATTTGTCATATCATTGTGTTATAAAAATGTCAAAATGTCACCTATACTAAACAATATTTTTTTGGGAAACTTGATTCTTTATCTTGAAATGTCAAAGTTTTTCAGGAGGAAAATACAATAGTACTAGTTTCTGTCTGATCTACTATTTTTGTTGTTTATAAACTTCAGTTTATTTTCATAAAGAGGCCAGACAGATATAGTCTCTTGCTTTACAAGACACTTCACATTTTTCTGTGGTTTCCTGTATTAGTATTGCAAAAAGCTTAATTCTACTTCTATTTTCTAATTAAGGAAGTTACGTTTGTTATTATACAATATTCAGATAAAATATAAACAAGAATTTGGCTACATTTGAAGTGGATATTCATATACATTTACTCGATTGCTTCTCTTCCCCGATCAGATCTAATATTAAATCAAAATAAATAATAAATTTTGACATAAAATTAGAGAATAAAATGAGCACCACTGTTGTAAATGAGAAAATCACTCTATGTTTTTCTGACACTGCATTAGTGCTCTTTTATCACAGAAAAGAGGAGAAAAAATATTGATAACATCCTATATTGTGCAATATGAAACATTTGTGCAATATGAAGGAGTTATTGAATTGCACAGAATAGATCTGTTTATCCAATTCAAGCTTTGAGCAATTTGTTCCAATTTAGAGAAAGGTAAAAGGACATGTAAACCCAAGTGCAATAGAAAACACAAAATACATTGCAAATACACTTTATGAAGTGAAAAAAAAACTCAACAGACCTACTCAGATTAAGATGTTTCATTTCATTTAGCCAGAGTACAGAGAAAAGTATCATATTTCTATGTTTTACCTAAAAAAATCCACCACAGTTAAAATACCTCCATAAGTACCAATTTTGCCAAGTACATGAAATTATTCTATTGCTTACCACAACATAAATACAGATGACAGTCCTAGTAAAAGGTAATTAGCATATCCAATGATCCATGAAGCACATAGCTTTCAGTGCAGAGTTTAATTACCAAAGTCTCACACTAGGCTGGATATTACGTTGAAATTTATGAGACAAATAAAGGATTATGATCCTGAATGGTACAAACATATTTTCTAGACTACTCAGGTAGACTGAGGAACATAAAAGGTCTTCACAATGGTTTAGAGCAAAGCAGTTCAATCATGTGTCCAGGCTGTAGAGTCCGAGGGCTTTCACTGTCACGAGCGCTGCCAGTGCAGCAAGAATTATTACCCAACAGAGAAATTAATCTACACCAACTGACACAGTTAATCCAAACCACACTGCAGATCCTGCCCAGCACATTTTGAGTCTTACTCATCTTCAAAGTCACATCCAGAAAGAAGACATTAAAATGAAATAACCTTGACTGAGCTCATGGAGTTTAAAACAACTATATTTATGATGGCACGCATTTATGAAAATTACAGATTGCATATAGAGAAATTATTTCAGAAGATATTCTATTTACTTAGATCAATCTTTTTTTAATGTTCTTAAAAACGTAAATGGCTGCTGCTTATCCTTCTTGTAAAGCTAGTATAAATTTTTTCTTTATTACTTTGAACAAACTTTCAACTGAATTTGCAGATGAAAAGAGAATGGACATGAGCAACTTACTGAAATGAATTGCTGTGCTCATGTGATAAAGCCTTTGTGAAAGTAAATATAATCTAGGCTGATAGAGCAAACACACAGAAGTATATGAAATACTCTGTGATTTCAATAACTCAAATGCTTTTTGTTCTCTTAGTTTGCTCCTGTAGTTTTGAATGTCAGAATCCACTGCTGTAGTGGAACTGGAAGCAGCTAGCATTTGTACTGGGGAACAGATTGTTTAAGTCTGAAACAGGCCGTGCTGCTCTTGCTTTTAAAATAAATTCTTTCAATTTCTCTAGAATTACTTTCATTAGTCCTTGTGCACATATATCAAAATAATTGGAAAATATTTGAATAAAAAGTTGTTATTTTCTTTCAGAACAAATCAAGACAAAATTTTAGAATCTCAAAAGGAAAGTATGTGCACTAAAAAGGTCGGAAATACTTTTAATGAAATTGTGCTCATTTACAACACAGCAAAACACAGAGTGCAAATAGTGCAGAACTGATGAAAATTTGACCTTTCACGAGACCACAATGTCTTCTTCTATAAACAAGCCTCCCTTGTTTGATCTAATCACAGTAGCTGGATTTCTACAGGCTATATATCACCAGGAATATATCATACACTCCAACCTATAGGAAAGCTGAACTCTTCAGTCACTCATTTCAAAGGTGATTCTACCCCTGTGTTCTGCTCTTGTGACACCCCAGCTAGAGGAGCTGCTGTCAGCCCTGGGGGCCCAAAAGAAGGAGGACAAGGACCTGCTGGGGCCATGGAGATGATCAGAGGGCTGGAGGAGTCTCCTGTGAGGACAGCTGGGGCTGTTCAGCCTGGAGAAAAGGCTTGTGAGTGACCTAAACACAGCTATGCTACCTGGGGGGCACACAGGGGGAGAGGGACAGGGAACTTTGACAAGGGCACGGAGATGTAGGACGAGGGGGAATGCCTTAAAACTGAAACAGGGTAGGTTTAGATTAGATATGAGGAAAAAAATCTTCACTGTGAGGGTGATGAGGCAATGGAGCAGTTGCCCAGAGCAGTTATGGATGCTCCTTCCTTGGAAGTGTTGGATCCTAGGCTGGATGGGGCTTTGAGCAACCTGGTCTTGCGTAAAAGGAGGTTGGAACTAGATGATCTTTAGGGTCCCTTCCAACCCAAACCATTCCAAAGTTACATAAATATAAATGAAAACATTACTAAATAAAAGATCACAAAAACCTTCTTAAAGGTTTCATAAAAAATAAGATTGCACTTCAATAAATAGAAGAAATATAATACTCACTGTAAAAAATAAACTTAACCAAGCTTGTCGAGGATAACTAAATATTTTGATCATGAATAAAATCTTCCTAAATTAACTAAAACAAACACCATTAAACCCTTTTTAACATTTCTTATTAGAGACCCTAGAAGCATACTCTGAAGACTTGCATGGCTAAAGAAACATTAAGAAAACCGTGTATTTGTGTAGTATAGCCCTTTTTTTCTCAACAGAGTATTATACCAGTTTAATCCACCTTAAGAGTCAGAAGAAATTTCAGTAATTATGATTTTCTGGGGATGAAGTTACCATAAAAACAGAGAGATAAACACAAATTTGTAATTTGAAGTTGAGAGAACAATACCTTGCATACTAACAACCAATAAAATATTCAAATGAAATGTTAATTAAAGAAAAAAAAAAGTTTTTTACTAATAGATTGACATGTCCTGGCAGCTAACATTGGGAAAAGAAAGTTTAAAAAAATGGAAACCAAAACTAAAGTTAGATTAATGAAAGAAATAAAAAATATTTGGCCAAAAAACCCTTTTGTTTTGAAAATGCAAATGAATGAATTAAAATATTTAGCTAGAAACCCTTTTGATTTGAAAAGACAAATAAGGACTTCAGATCTCTCAAGGTCTTTGTTACCTATGTAATACTTTTTGATAAATATCTTGTTCTAAATACTGTAACACTCATGTTTTTGTATCACAATGGCAAAGCCAAAAGGGTGTTTCTCAAAAGTGGTTCAGCAGGAACAGAAATGTTTTAGAAATTTATACTTTTACAAGTGCACCAACCACAATGTGTTTCAAGAAGAAAAGTGAGCAGCTCTCTAAAGGGTCTAGCAAACAATCACTGATTCAGGAGCAGCAATGAACCAAATGCAGTTCCTCTGCTGTTCTTCTGCACTCCTCCCATGCACACTTTATCATACCCAAATTGCTGATTTAAAGTAAAGTATGCCTGTAAGCACTAACCCAACTAATTCTGCTTCCAGTACTAAGTGATGACTCTCTTCACCAACAATGCATAAGTAAGAAAAGTTTTCCCCTCTCTAAGCACAAAAATTAGGTTTAGGAGTCCCTGTGGTTGCTCTGAAGACAGAACTAGGCACCCAGACAATATCATATCTTGACAGATTTATGGTCAAATGATTCAGGCCTTCCAAAAATGCATTTCAAAGAAATGTGGAGCAGTTAGTGAGGGTGGGATTCATCTGACCAAGAGCAGTATTCTGTGACATCTGCTTCTGTCACTGATTTTACAGTCAGCAAAGATTCATCTGCCATTATAGAGGTGTTTAAAGAAAAGTCAGATGAGCAGACTTGAGGCATGATGTGGGAAGCCAGTGGAAGAATGGTGAGGATGATTGCAAAGACTTACAGATGGGGTGTAGAAAAACAGACATGTCGCACTAACAATACATTAGTGTTGTGTGCTTGACAAGCAGGACACCTGTGTGTAGGTAGCCTAGGTCTGTGATACTTGGAGGTACCCTACACAAGTCACCTGAGACTCCTGCCCTGCTGTGGGAAAGATCAAACCCAGTGGCTGAATGACTTCCCACAGTGCTTCACAGAGTGAATCCCCGGAAGCCACATGGAACAGCAGCTCCAGCCACCCTCTGGCACGGAGAAAGCTCCTGGTGCTGTGTCCCAGCCCATGTGGCACTGCCCAGGTGCTGCCTGGGGCATCCCCCAGCTGGTGAGGGTAATGAAAATCAATTCACACTTTGCATTTCATCCATGGCTTTGTGTTTGTTCCTGTGTCCTGTCTACCCCAACACACTCACGCTGTTATTTCTCTCTGTTGCTCATAGAGGGGGGCCAGGTGAAGGATGTTAGACTAGGGCTGGAGTGAAAAGAGCAATTGCCACACCAAAAACTGAACTCATGAGCAATACACAGAGGAGAGGAGTAGTAAGAGAATGGAGCAAGGAAGAAAGGATGAGAATAAGCTTTGGAGAATAGAACTGGAAATACAGAGAGGAATAAGGAAAGAAAAAGGAAGATGAATAAGAAAGTCCTCTTGCTTAAAAAAAAGAAGCCCAAAAAACAAAATAATTCAAAATGTTAATAAATTTTATTTATTCAGATTCTTAATTGTCTAAAGTATGTATTTTTAACAGTGCTATTGATATTGTCAGCACTTAGGAATAAAGCTGAGGCTCCATATATGAGAAAATCACAACATTTTATTTTCTTCCCTTTTTTTTTCCCTTTCCTTTTTATTTTAATGACTGACCAACTTAGGAAGACACACTTTTCTATTTCCTTATTCTTCCCATCCAAAACTACTTGGGTAACATAGGAAAATACACAGTGGGTTTTTTCAATCACAGTAAAGGAATTAGTGTTCATACATTGAAGCAACACTCCTTACACTAACATAGAAATCTTAAAAGCACCAGGAAAAAAAGAATACAGAAATAAACAATGACTTTAAGGTTGACCTTCCTAACCACTGTAGTTTATTTCTTCAGTAAGTGAAATACATTAGGTCCCTGACTGGCTAAAGAAGGCAACAATGGAGATTTGGTAGTTAAGGAAGGATTCAGACAGAGGGTGGTTTTGAGGGAAAATTTTTACATAGCTTGTTGCAATTGAAGAAAGAAGTTGTTCCAGGCTTATAGAGAAAGCAATGTGAGAATACTGCAGAAATGTAAGGTTCTGCAAGGCGGAGAGTCAGTAGTGCCCTGAGTTCTGGATGGGTGCATTTTAATTAAATCAAAGTAAACAAGCCACAGCAGGGCCAAGTGCGAGTCAAGCTGCAGGCAAGCCTGACATACGGAATTTGAAGGTGAGTCTGAGGAAGTGTGAAGTTGCTGAAGAAGGAGAAAAGACAACAAAGAGAGAAGCGTGGGGCAATTTGCTTGGGAGAGAGAGAAGGACAGTAACTGTATCTGCAGGATGATGAATTGCCCACAGCAGAGAGATGCTGGGTGTACAGGCTGGAGCAGAGATGGCATTACTTGTCACTGTGTGGCTGACATACATAACTCACCCCGGGCTTAGGAATGGTGCTCACACTTTACATCTTTTTCTAATTCTGATTTTTACCCCAGACATGCATAACAAAATACTCCTCTGAATTTTGAAGATTCTTGTATGGGTCACTGGCTAAATTTTGCATTTAAAGCAAGTTGGTCCATCTATTTTTTAATACTGTAACTGGTTAATTTTGCTGCAGCTGAGTAATCAACAAATACTCCTGTTTTCTGGAAATAACTTTAGGGTTAAGTTTATATGTGTAGAGATTAGTAACACAAAAAGTTCTTCAGCCTGGTTCCCCAGGAATTCTGCAGGCTGCAGACTTGCAGTGCAGAGGACAACATGATGGAAGGGTTCACAAAACTTACACAAAATAGAAAACAAATCAAAAATCTTCATCCATAGCTAACATTACCGAAGTGATCATCCTGGACACTGCCACTCCCAGTGCACTTGTTTTCCCACATTTTTTTTCCTTAGATTGACCAATAAATAAATAAAAACCTTGCTAAAAATCCTAGGCTAAAATAGCACCTGTGACCAAGAGGTAGGATGGCTTGTCAAAATAATTTTCTCCAGATATTTCACCCTCTTTTTACAGGAAGAAAGTTAATACATGGCTCAAATGTTCAAGTGATCTAGTAGGTACAATTGTGACGTGTTTTTTGTCTAAACTGAGAATATAAGTTTTTATATTTAAACTATTAAGTCTAAGGGCATTTATCTTATGAATTCTTACATATATTGCTTGTTGTAATTGAAGAAAGGAGTTATTCCAGGGTTATAGAGAAAGCAGTGTGAAAATACTTGTGCAAGTGAAATACTTGTGAATGTGAAAGTACCCTGATTGACAGTGAAAATCATGGATGCAGCTGTAGGCAGAGAAAAATTTGCTTTATGTATAGAAAGCAGCCTTTTTATCAATTGCTAGAATATTCCCAGAAAGGCAGGTTTCAAGACATAGTTAATTCAATTAATTGTCAAATGCTTTTAGAATTTAGTTACATAGAAGCATTTTGCAGGTCATTAACTGCTTATGTTTCTCACCAAAGGGGCGCTACATTAAATAGTAAATAAATTATATTAAGCATAATGAGCTCAAAATTGATTAAAATGATAAAGGACCTTACTTTGAATACATATACGCTTTTGCCTGAATGTCTTTTGCAAGAAAAACAGCCTTGTGTTGTTTTTGTGCAGCAAAGACACCTGACAAGAGACTTTGTTCAACAGCAAATTAAACTTCATTCTGTGTTTACAAGGGATGAGTTAACTGCTGGAGGTATTATGGGATATCTGCATATCAAAAATGCACTAGTTTGATAAAATAGATGTAAGCATCTTGACTGCCAGTTAAAAACAGCAGCAATGTTCTCAAGGAAAGTGGGTATTTAAAATATGGGTTTGCATACAGAAAGTATTCATAAACAGGTCCCATTTCAGATATTTCAGGGTTTTATAATTTTAAGCAATTCTTAATTTCAGCTTTGTATTTTTGGAAACATGATTATGCAAGTACAGCACAGCAGAAATGCTTACATTCATTCTTGAAATTCTTAATACATAGCCCTTAAACCCATTTTTTTTCCATGCCATTCAACATTGCTTCACTGTAGTATTCAGCTTTACATTCTTTACAATTAAGGCTGACTTGATAATTAAGAGCCAGCTGATGCTTAGTTTTCAATGGGAATTCAATGGTAGGTGGGGGAGCCCTATTGATCAACAAAATAAATAATTTCTCTTTTTCCACAGCTGTCCAAAAATGTACCTAATTCAAAAAAATATGTCAGCACAGGCTTAAGCTGGTTATTGCTAACATATAATGAAATATTTAAACTTGAGTGCTTAACACAAAGCATGTGCTCAATTGAGCAGCTAAGCAGACAATTAAACAAATAATGTATTAACCTTTCTTTGGTTGTTGATTGGCCAGCAATTTCACTGCTGAATTTTATATTTAAAAGTGCATACATTATTCTCGGTCCAAGGCTCAGCAGCTGTGTACTTCAGAACATCTCCTGAGATCTTTTGGAAGATTTCTGTCATTATCCTCATGGCCCAGTAGGTCAACAGAAAAATGTACAAGTGTCTTGTGATAATGACCTTTTGTCTCACTCACAAACCTGACTTCTATATAATGCTGCATCAGCAATAATTTTTTGCTCCCATGGCACCTCCTCCTTCTACCCTGTTTCTTTAGTGGGTTTGTTTTGGTTTATATGTGTTTGGTTTTTTTTTGTTTTTTTTTAATAACTTCTCCAGTTCTGACTTTCCTCCAAGAACAGATTATTTCACCTTCTTCTAGCAACAGTGCCAGCAGGTAACTTGCTGCCTCAGCTACTGAAACATGCATCCGAGAGTCTGAGGCTTTTATGCATTCCAGCTACAGATCTGAGAGAGACTTTCTTTCCATCTTCATAGCATTGCTGTGCTTTGGGAACAGCCAAAGCTCTGACATGCCTGAATTCTATAAGACTGCAAGGCTCCAGTCTCACCAGAGCTTTAGCAGGGATGCCACACCTGATCAAACAATTTGCAAATCTGTTGCAGACCTTCTGAGAACTGCAGCAGTTGTCATTGCTCACCACACAACCTCCAAGGCAGTTCCATCCATCATCCCTACCAGCACACACCTGGGCTGTGCTGTAAGTGCAGTCCATGGACATTTAGGTACAAGTGGCATTGCAAGCAGAGAATGATTTGAAGCACTTTTCAAAATATTTAATACTTTTCTATACAAGAAATAGGAACTATGTATTGTCTTAATCTATTAGTACTCAGGTTGCAAGTTGCCTCTCTGACTACCCATTCAGCTATCTTATATGTTAAATATGCAGCTCTGGGAAAAAAAGTAATCAAAACGTCATAAGTGGTAGCATCCATCTCTTTGATTTATACTTTTGCAAAGCCTACTTGATTGAAGTAAGACAAAATAAAGGAAATCACAGTGGGAAGAGAGGGAAATAATTTGCAGACCAGTTACCAATCTTGTCTTGTGCATCAGTTTGAGAAACAAGACAGAGGAGAGAATGGATTTGGATATCAGACTTTCCTAATAAGCCGAGATGTTGTGTTTCAGGAGTATGTTTAATTCCTACTATATGCTTAATTACAAACTTCATTTTTTTGCATTAACACCTTTTCTTTATCTCATTAAAAACTAAACTGGAAAACAACCCACTCATTAAAGCTTAGATATTCACTCAGAGCAGCCCTTGAGCTTGCCTTTGTTACTTGGTGTAAACATCAAGGCTGTTTCCAAGCTCAGTGCAGTAAAATGGCAAGAGACACAAATTAACTCAAGGGTAAACATAACATGATGATAAACAGAACATTACTTCATCTTTTTGTTTCTGAAATACAATAAAAATACAAAATCATGCATTAGGTGGCCAGACTTGGATTATTGAGTCATTGAAGAAGGTACTTGTTTTACACTCAGTTTGAAATCTATCCCTGGGAGCTGATAAAGGTAGGATCAAAGAAGGTCAGTGAAATTGCTGTCCAGCAGCCAGCAAACCCCTTGCTTTAGCAAGGGCTGTAAGCTCAAGCACTTCAATGAATCCAAAACAGACAGCCTGATGTCAGCATCCTAAACATCACGAAGAAACCTACTGGCAGCAAGCATAGTAAGCTTCTCCTTTTAGTGTTCCAAATAATTTCCATTAAAGTTAATGTTGCTAAAAGTGAGATTTTAAGCCCATAAGTAATCTGCTGCATGGTCTCTCCAAAATGTGGTGTTACTACAAATGTCCCTTAAACATGTTAAAATATATACTGAGAGGCCATGTTTTAGATCTGATTATCCAAATTACCATCTCTCAAATTGTAAAATGTAAACCAGAGGAAATACCAAACAGATTGAAGTTATGTAAATGGAACTATTCACTGAACATGGTTGTTGTCTCCATGCACTACTTTAGTTTCATTTTTATTCCTTAAAAATAAAACCAGAATAGGTGACTGAATTTTGCTTCTGGTTAATGTGTTTGTCTATATCTTTTGTACCATTATGGATAAACAGCCATCTACTCTTTCAAAGAAAGAATGATTACATAGGACAGTGGAGATCTGTTCTACATTAGACTTTAATCCAGAGCAGAGCATCCATCTGGAAAACAGACTCAGCTTCAGTGTTCCTGTTCTGAACTAAGTGGAACAGGGACTGAAGGATCTCTCACATCTGAAGGAGAGCCTGTAATCAGCTATGGCGTATATTTATTTTATAAAACATTAGTAAGCACCTTGTCACCTTAGTCACTAAATTTCCAAGATTGTAAATTTCCAAGATATGTTTTCTTTACAACAAGTCTGACCTTTTCTTCAAAAATTAACCTCAACCTAAACATTTAGGTCACTCCTTTAAAATGAATATTCGTCGCAGTCACTTCTCCTGAGGAGAGACATTGTATCAATGTTATTCCACCAGAAATTAGAGCCAGAAAAAGCTTTCCAGAAGTTCAGTATAGCTAGGGAGCTTAATTCACCACTGTATGAGCAATTACTTCTTCAATAAATTATGCAGCATTTTTAAATCAAGGTATTAGCTGTTCAAACAAGAAACAAAATTCTCTGGTGTGCATATTTTAGTAGATGGAGTATGATACATGATGCTGCAAGGCAACAGAAAGAGGAATTGGGGGAGTTATGGCACTAAATTCAGGGTGAGACAGGAGAGATGTTTACCACAGAGTGAAAAATGTTCCATAAGGAGTTGGTGAGTTGAAGAGAACATCAAAGTGGTGAATATTTACAATGCATTTATCTCTTTCTAAGCCAGTTAGAGAGAAAGACTCTGACATTTTTTGAATTGTCCTGCTGTGTTCCCACATTTTAGTTTGAAAACAATTATCATTCATTTCTAAAAATTTTATTAAAATGTTGCTTCTGTGAAATAGTGTCACTTTTGCTTCATAAATTCCCTTTATCTTCACTGTACATTTTATCACTTTTTAGATCATAAAGCTCATTAAGAAGGTCTCTGTGGACTCAACCAAAACATACTAGATGTTATCTGAAATTTAAAATTTAGTAAACAACCAATCACTACAAAGCAAGCATAAATATTCTGACCACAGTTTATGCCTTATGTATTTACTATGCTGAAAACAGAGAGATTTAGATTAGATATTAGGAAAAAATTCCTTATTATGCAGGTGGTTAGGCATTGGAACCAGTTGCCCAGAGCAGTTGTGGATGATCTTTCCCTGAAAGTGATGGGGCTCTGAGCAACCTGGTCTAGTGTAAGGTGTCCCTGCCCATGGCAGGAGCATTGAAGCTGGATGGTCTAAAGTTACCTTCCCTTCCCACCCAAACCATCCTGTGATTCTGTTTAAAACTAGCTCTGTTAGGTTCAGCCTCAGAGCCTTCCATTGCTGTGGTCACTTGGATCCCTACTGAATGGCACAGCATTCTGTGATGTGATCACAGCTGATTCATAACAGATTAAAATGGGGCACTGTTCTCTCTCTACAAAATTGTGCTGTTTACTTCTACAGCTTTTAAAGCTTAAAAGTAATCCAAATGTTGATTCTTTTTTTTTTTTTCCTCATTCTTTGTTGGAAGTGCTTAATTTTTCTGGAGAGAATAACCTCTGACAAAAAAAAAAAAAAAAAGCTATACTGAAAATTATATAGAGTGACTATATATATATATATATATATATATATATATATATATATATATATATATATATATTTAATTTAGCTATAATAACATATAATAGCATATTATTCAATATGACCTAGTATTTAAAAATGTATTTGTAGCATTTCTAGAATGCAATATGAGACACTATTCTTCTTAACTCCAAGTACTGAATTTATATCTCCAGAGTTGGTTGTTTCTGAAGTTTCCACTGTAAATGTAACTTATAAGATGTTAATGAGTAATCTCCTTTTTCAGTTTTAAGGGTAGCATAGGTTTGCTACAGGATGCTAGCTGTTTAGAACCAAGTAGTAATTGTACTTTTACTGCAAGATCTTGCAATAAGTCAGCTAGGGCTGGATTTTGTTTCTGCTTCTGTCACTCTTCCACTTTGGATTCTCCTCCACCTCTTCCTGTTATCTCCATCATTCTTGAAGACAGTTACAAATTGCCTATTTCTTTTTGCTGTGAGTTGGAATGATTGATTTGTCAATGTCTAGTTAAAATATATTGTACAAGTCTTTATATCTCTTCATATTCAGAGGCTGATTTTTCTAAAAGATAATGTTAGGAATACAGCACAGATGCAGGAACAAAGTATTCAATCTCATCTGTCTTGTAGAAAAAAAATTTAGTGCAAAATTTCCTTAACTGTCCCATTTCAAACACATTAATAATTTCAGTTTGTGTTGCCTACCCAGTCAGATCCATCAAGTCCTGAGCTTGCTCTGTTGAAATAATTGTGGCAGAATGGTACTATGTGGTTTAGCAGAGTACAAATGTTTTCCACAGATATATTAAAATGTTAAAATGGGGCCAAGTTCACTGCAGGTGTTAAAATCACCATTTTTAGAGGCTATGTCATTGGGAAAAAAATCCTGCATCAATGGAATAGAGCAAGAATTCCAGTTACAAAGTTGGTCTTTGTCCCTTTTCTGTTACATCTTCTATCATATCCACAGCTGCTCTTTTGTGCTAGATGATGCTCCTGTATTTGGTTTTCTCAGTAAGAGAAATGGATGTGTTTAATTTCCTTCTATGGTCTCTCTCCTCTCATGCCACAAAACAATCCCTAAATTACATATTGATTGCTGCAAAGAGTTTCTCATGGCAGAGACAGTAATAACATGTTCTTTTATGAGAGCACTTTTACAACATGAAGTAAATCATTCCAAAAAACCCTCTCCCAAGCTGGATTTAAACTCTCAGCAATGGGCTAGCTAGAAAACATAACACATACATAGACCTTATGGTATCAAGAATCAGATTTAGCTTACAGAAGAAGAGACCAGAATTTGAACTGCATGGACTTTTCTTGATGATAAAGTGTCTAGTCTGCTAGCATAGACCAAATAAAGATGATTATTTTTGGCTTGTCTTCAGAAATATCCTCCAAATCCTCCCAGTTGTTTCTGTGGTACAAGGCAAATATTGCAGTGGTTAAACAACCACTTAATCAGGTGCTTCACCCCAAGAAAAGGGAAAATCATTATGTCTAGCACAAAACTATTTTTAATGTCGCTTATACACAGTGAATACAAAGGAAAACTAAGGAAGAGAGAAAACACTCACATGTTCTTCACCAGTAAGGGAAATAATTTTTTTGTATATCTGTATGATGAACTGAAGGTTATTGAGGAAAAGGCAAAAACAAAATATCCATGGTGCCATTCATGGCATTAACTTAAAGTCTTATTTCAGTTCACAGAATCCATAACTTAGAATAGTCCACAAGAGGAATGTTGTTCCATCACTAGTTTTGGATGGTCTGGGTAAGGAACAGAGACTGTTGAGATGGAATTATCTTGAAAGTTTCTTTTCAGAATGGAGTCTCTGATTTGCAAACACAGACATTCTGTTCTTAAGAAGGACACTATTATATACTTGACAAACAAAAAATGTAATGGCACAATGAAAATTCAACACAAGCTAAAAACCCCCAAGAGACTACTGTCTCCACATACACTGAAAGATAAATTATTTCCATGTTTTAATTAGTCTGTCTCATAAGGAATGCTGATAATGGACATTAGTGTAACCAAGTTCAACATTCAAAGTTTGTAATTAAACAATGAGTCCATTCTAAACAGTGAACAAAATTATTATAATTTTCTTCCTCATAACTTGTTGGACTATGTACAAAGCCCTATATCTGACAGAATACATATATCCCATTTTCTTTTCATGGGCTACGTTAAATAAAACAATTAAAAAGTGAACCATGACCTTTGTGAAGTATCACTGTAAGGGTTTATTCATTTTTGCTAAGCATGCTGAGGCATTCAGTGGTAGTCCATTTGTACCACTGAGAAAAATCAGCTGTGAGGAAAGAACAAACTCAAATAAGCTTCTGCTATATTGTGTGGGGTCAAAATTTGTAAAACCAGCTCTGGGGTAGGAACAGTACTGCATGTGAAGGACCTGCTGCCTCTTGATGCACCTGGAAATGCATTTTTCCAGTAACTGGAACAGTACTATGTCAAGATTTTTCTGAAATATTTTCAGAGATCAGCACTGAAAAGCTTGTTTAACTTTCATCTGCACAAGCTAATTGTTATTAACGCAGTTGCTGCCATCATATTTTTCATTTTCATGAACAGTCAGTCAGCAGATAAAAAAAAAAATATTTCCAACCACATAGAGGAAGCTATTTCTTTCTCACATATTATAACAGAAAAACGTTTCCTTTATTATTTTATAAGGTGTGAGAAGATTCCAGTGACTAAAATTGTGATGAAAGCTTATGGGAAATAATCAGCAGGTACAGAAGACTAAATCGATCTGCTTCAAGTTCTTTGCTGTGAAAGTCCTAGTTCTTTTTCTACATAATATTTCCACTAATATCACTTGTAGCTCAGCACTAAGTAAGAGCTCAGGATTTTCATACATCGTTGAGATGAATGTTGCCAGATGTTATCTCAGATTTATGTAAATGTTCACTCTAGGAGAAACTGGCATTCTTTCTGCATGGAAATCTCTTTTAAATTAATGCAGGTTTTGTCTTCAAAACCGTGTTCCTTTTGCCAGCACACTATTGCTTAACCTTTTCAGATTAATGATCTAGAATCAAAGTAAAAATCATTCATGATCTGCTCAGTCGGAATGAAATGTGTACATGTGTGCAATAATAATCATGGAATTTATTTGTGCATAGGTTTCAGAAGATGGAGTGGAAAAATTCAGTCTTGAAAGTCACAGTATGTGGTGATAGGAATGGAGTTTTTCTCTGCTTTCTGTTACATCTGTGCTTCTCAAACTTTACAATTGCAGATTTTTTTGGCTCTCCCTCTACCCAGAAGAATTAAACACTGATTGAGAAACAATAACTTAATCTTGCACTCAGAAAATCCAGTGGCACTTAGAGCATTTTGCATCTCACTTATATTCAACTTTAGATTTAGAACTAACTTCACCTTTTCCTGGAAAAGGACAAAGATACCTACAATTCCCCAGTAGTACAAGGCCCCTGTTAGATATAAAACTGCACGCTAAGGCAGGCCTAGCTTTCCTTTTAAGCGGGTGTCTGCAGAGGCCAGGATGACCATCTGAGCCCTACCAGAGCCTGGGACTTAAGGGCAGGTGCAGGGGGTGATATGGTGAAAATCAAATCAAATGTTCACGCTGTCCACCCCAGTCTACATACTGCAGGAAAAAAAAAAAAAAAAAAAAAAAGCAAAACAAAAAAACCCAAACAAACCCCAAACAAACAAAAAACAAAAACAAACTCCAAACAAACAAAAATCCAAACAAACAAAAAACCCCAATCCTTGACCCATAATATCAGCTATTTCAGCTTTACTGTGTCAAATCCATAGTAAATTAAATAAGGAATGAATGTTGAAATATGCCATCTTTAAAAAAAAAATCTCTATTTTTAGGTAGAAATCCACCATGGTTCTTATCTTACAAAGATGCAGAAGTCTGTTTCTAAAACATAAAGTATAAAGTTTGTTCTTGAAGCTATAGGCAATATTCTGTAGACACTACTATTCTACAGAAAGAGTTCTTCTAGGTATACATAGGAAGTATTTCAGTTGAATTACAGAGCATGGAAATTAGAAGCTAAGGGAAAGCACAGACAGCTCACACTATAAAAGTTCCCATTTATGAGACAGACTTCTAGAACAACATCTTTAAGAGGAAGGTCCTTCTGCAGAAATTAACATTCAGCACAAAATCTGACACACAAGAGCAACTACTCAAAACAGGACATTCCATGTAATATGAAAAGGTGCTGCACAGTTAGCAAAGGAAGAAAAATGGAAGCAAGAAGTGTACACATATACATATCTACTTCCATGCAGAGGTTAATTTAAAATATCTGCATCTTCCAGGCTGCACTGACCTCACTCACACTGGTCTCCACTCCAGCAAACACTGCAGTCCTGAGACAATTTATTCCCCTACAGGACTAAATTACATTTGCAACTTCATCCACTGTTGGCAGAGGAAATATTCACATTTCTAATGCTGCATGAAGCCTTAAGTATGTGCTGACTATAGCCTTTGAGGCCAACTTTTCTCCCCTCATCCCCAGAAATCTAGCTTTTCACTTATTCAGTCATATTGGAGCAAAAGAGATAAGAGGGTCCTTGTCTTTGGGTTTGTTTGTTTGTTTAATCACAACAATGTGAAATGAATGTGCATTTGGGATTACATCCTATTTATCTAAATTAAATCAGTTTTTTTTTTCCTTTTTTGGTTTGCAAAACTCAGGGGAGTGGATCAGTAGATGAAAAAAACAAGAACAACATTGTAGTTTTGAGTACAGATGTTTCCTGTGTATATGAGAAGTAAAAAGAAATGAAGAATTAATTTAATTTATTCCAAATATAAATTAAGTGAAGGCCTGGAACACACTTTATTAAAGAAAATAATTTATTTTCTTAAAATAAAATGAGATTTGTTTCTTTAAATATTACTATCTTAAGTAACAACAAGATAGATTGCAAAAGACCCAAAATTAGTATCACCATATCTCAAACCCGGTTTACACAGGACCTAGACTTTTGAAAATACCATTCTCTATTTCAATTCCACTAGAAAAATGGGCAGCTTTATTATAGTTATAAATAAAATTATTAATTTTAATAATGTCATATATAACTTTTTAAACTATATAAATATGAAGGTTCAAAATTGAATCTTCAAATATTTCAAGTATAGCCAGAAACTGAGAATGTTTTCAGCAGCTAAATCTTTAGCAGACATGTTGTAGACAACTTTTTCTGTCTGCCTAAATGCAGGCAACATGAAAATACAGCAGCAACCTGTAGTTCAACATTGTCTGAAGAAAAAATACTACAACTCTTCCCTAAAAATCATGATACAGATCATGATTTCACTTTATATAAAAGCCAGCACAGTTCAAGATTAATGCCCATTGTGAATATACTCTAACTTGGTATCCTAAAGAAATTAAATGGTAGAATCTCACATATTAGCCCAGTGAGAAAGTGATTAAAATATTTTTGTTCATACAGTCTCCAAATTCTGCAGGTTATTTTAAAAAATGTGTAGCGTAACTAACTTGCCTGTTTTTGTTAAAAAAATGTTCAATATTTACAGACTACCCAATGGAGAAGGACAGCAATACAATTCTGTGAAACTTGAAAAAATCTCTATAAAAATGGCAACTCAAATCACTTTGGGAGTAGTAAATAAAGTGTTTAAAATGTTTATTAACAATACTTGGATCAGGAGGAAGTTTCATGCCAATAATTTTATTAATCATTATTTAAATGCTAGGAAGGAAGTTCATCCAGGCACACAAATGTGTCATGTCCGTTCATGAAAACCAAGGTGTTGGTGTACAAATAGGTTAAAGCAGAAAGATTGAAGATCTTGACCTTATATTTACATAAAATTTTTCATACGTGACTGAATAAACTCAGCATTATCTCAACCACTTCAGGTAATAATTATGAACAATTATTATTATGTTTATAGCAGGAACCATAATCTATTTAAGTATTTCATGGTACATATATAGAATAATAAACTTTCTCACACGAAGAAACAATTGTGATTTTTTTTTTTTATAAATAGCAGGATAACAAGAAATATTACATTAGGCAAAGTATATTTCATTATCTACTATTGTTTCCTTAAAAAGTCAGGATTTTGTGTTGTGAAATGTACTTGGCTTCCTCAGACAACTTTTATTTTTTTACAATTGTTGGTCTAGTAAATACAACAGAAGTATAAAAAGTTAAGAATACAGGACTCTTGAAAGTCATTGCTAATAGTGGCAAAACTGTCAGCTCTTAGTGCAGATTACTAAATGTTAAGATTAGCAAAATGAAGATTAAGGAAATTCTCTGGAGTTATTAATACGCCTGTAATAGTTTTCCATGAGATACCAAGGGAAATGTTTATATTCAGAGCCAGAACCACACAGATGGAACAACATCAATATTAAGACATATTGCCAAATTTAGGGTATTTTTTGAACTACCTACTCTCCAGATTCTTTATTTAAAGAAGAACAATATGAAAACAAAAAGCCCCAACCAAACAATAAAACAGACCAACAAAACAAAACAAAAAAAAAAACCAGACCAATTTCCCCCTAAACTCCAACACACTAGCATTAACCAGAGCACAAAAGGCAACAAAGCTAATAGCACCTGAAATACATGCATCTCTCTAACACTGACATATCTGTATGAAAAATACATTTTTTTCATCAAGGAATATAGAGGTTTTTGTTGTTACTGTCAACTATTTTTTTACATTTCATTTTTTTTTTCAAGTTATACTGAATATTTTATGCATCTTGTGAGCAAATAAGATTAAACAGTTTAATTGGTTTTATTTCAGAACAGTCAAAACTTCTTTTACTAAATAAAAATAGAATAAAAATAATTAAATTAGTCTTCCACTATTAATCATTTTAAAAGTCCTCCTAAAAGTAATTGATATAAACTTCTGTAAGGGTAAACCTGTGACATATGCTAGCATTCTTGCAAGTGCTAGAAAATTTGCACAAACTTATTCTTTCTCAAAGGAAGACAAAATTATGTGGGCATCTGATCTCAAAATTGAAATCAACAGTAAAAAATTCTTAATCTTCAGATAATTGAATTTATTATCAGATAAAATATAATTGTGAATCTTTTAACACTGGAATAATTCAGTATCTATGCATTGGCTGTACAAACTGTTTAACTTAACAGAAGAACAAGTTTAGGAAAAAAATTCAATGTGCAATGTGAGATACATTAAGAAACAGATCTCCTCTAAGCTATCCTTTTGCATAGAATATTTATTTTACTAATTAAAAGCCTCACTATTTAAAGTTTGCTACCACAAACCCAGCAAGTCTAACAACACCAATCAGGGTTCTTGTGCCAGTTACTGGCAAAAAATAATGGATGAACTTAATTCAAACTGTATCTGTATACCACAGCCCAAAAGAGATCTGAGACACTGAGGAAGAATCTGAATTACCTGGAAGGAGTACCTTATTGAAAGAGTAAGACACTGCTGCAGTTATGAAGGATATAAAAAATGCCTGGAAGAAAAGCTTTCATTTGTATAAGCTTTGAGAAGAGTGGTACTTGTTTTCTGCTTTGATAATACAGAAAATGATATTTGATAATATTATCCTTTCAAAACCTTCTGTGAATAAATACAAATGTTTAGAAAGAACAGAAATATCTGCTAGAGGCTTTATGGGGAAAACTGCTCCTGAAACGTCTCACGACTACACCAGTGTGTGTCACAGAGTAGTTCAGTACACATCTGTCTATAACATGCCATCCTCACCTTAAATCTGAGCAGGAATACAGCAAAGGACAACCCTGCAATGTTTACCATGACAACATAATCTGTCAGCTGCAGATCACTTCCCCAAGTGTAGCTGTTGTTACCCCTCTGAAAACAAGACATTGTTGCTCTTGCATTTCCAGGAGATGGACCTGCTTGAAGTAGCCATGCTAATGGGATTCTGCAACTTTAGTTTCCTACCAGTATAAAAACACCCTGATGCCCTTCAAATATCTCACACTGACAGGAATGGTGCCTGGTGCACTATGAGTAACAGAGCAAACCCATAATTTCTAAAATAGAACACAGAAGTCCTTGCAGCTCATACAAGATACTTATTCTCAAACAGGGACCTCAGTTTTGTCTAACTCATTCTCTTTACATAGGATGCAAAGGAGGACATGTGACACATTTAACTGCAGAACCCCAAGTTCCCAGGCAAAACACTGAAATGAGGAATCTGTACTCTCATAATTTATATCTCCCTTTCATATCTGACAGGTTTTCACCCTACAGAATAGCAGGATACACACACAGTTCCACGCCTGTGCAACAACGGGTATGCAGATAAATGCACCGCCTTGCTTCCTGCACTGCAGCACTAACTGCTAAAAACTTGGCAAAGTGCCCCCAGCAAAGAGCTCTGTTTTACACAGTTATTTTTATGACACTTAGATAATCCAGGAAAAAACTGCTGGTTTTGAAAGGGGAGTGATGGTTAGAGAAAGGATGAACTGTAATGAGAAGCGAGACTACAGCTGACCAACTTGACAATCAGAATTTGAGGCTTGCAAAACTCTTGTTACAGAAGGCCAAACATAATCAGAACACACCTAGCTGCCTGCAGGTCTTTCAGGAAATGGCATAAACAGCTTGCAGGGAACCCAGAAAACACAATATGTGAAGCATTGTCTTCCTCTCACCCAAGCCCAGGAGATTTCCCCACATCTACTATTTCTGAGATGAATCTCTGCTTAACACCTTGGAAACTAGCATAGAAGGACTACACTGTGGCATGTCTATTCTATAATTCTGCAAATTCACCTTGATATAGTTAAGTACACTTGGTGAACTTTTTTATCTTTTATCTGAAGAAGAGAAAGAAAAAAGAAACTTGGAGGCAAACAGTACCTAACTTTAACTGATACTCTCTGAATTTCCCTCTAATTTCAAAAATACCAACTATGAGGCACAGAGTAACTCAAATTTCTGAAGAAGTCTACAGAGCAAAGTCAGAAATTACACTTAGAACACTTAACTTAAATGAATCTTGATCTTGATCTTAGTTCTTTCCTTCTCTTAGCGTACAATGGAACCAAAATTTATAGAACATTGCATAGGAAAAGGATCTTTTTTAAGGTTTTTTTTTGTTTGTTTGTTTTGGTTTATACAACAGAGATATGAAATTTCTCCTAGAATGGCCTTCTACAAACTAAATTCAGTAGCCAGAACAATTGCTTCTTCATCACAAAATTAAGAATCAAACTTCTGTGAATAATCAGTGTTAGATAAGAATTTGTGCTTATCTGGCAAGGGAAAAGCCTCAGATTCTGTCTTGTCACTAATCTAAGGTGACAGTTATATCAATATTTTTAAAATTGAAGCAGAGAATTAATAATTAGCATTCCACTAATACTGTGTTTTAGAGGAGAGACAGGTGATCCAGGAGACATTCACTTTGGGGAAAGCTCATTTCTGTAGAGCTAAAAACTGAATGTTATGTTCTTGAGGCCTGCTCCTACAGTAATGCACACGGTTATCTTTTGAATGTGGGTTTTTAGTCATATAAATGTTTTAAAAAGTTATCCTTTTTTTTTTAATTCCTTTTTACAAGGTCCATATATATTTATTAATATTTGCAAAGCTGAAGAGGTATGAAAGAGCAGTAATGAAAAGAAAGGAAAACTATTGTTATGAAGCAGGCACAGCATATAATAAAACAGAACTAATCCAATGCATAACTTTGAAGTTGGCCAGTTTTATCAGGAGAGAAATATCTCATGAAAGGCAAACAAACACCAATCTCATTTTTCCTTTTCATACATGTATCTGTATTATTACAAATTTATCAAATAAAGGGCAAAGAAAATTTAAAAATCAACAATTGACTGTTTATTAAAGGGATGCAGTCAAAACAAATTTCTAAAAGACTTATTTGTCAGTAGATAACAAAAGAGAAGGAGATAATTATTATTTAATTTACTGAGTTATTTCATTAGGTCCAAGATCTCAAAGCTTTCAACTTCCAGGCTTCATATCCTAATAACTTTTCCCTACCAAATTTATAAATCATTAGAAGCTGAAACTTTTTTATCAGCAAATATTCAAGAAATAAAGCTGAATGTCTTTGTGAAAAGTGTAGAATTTTATGTTTTAGTTCATACACTTTGCTCCATTTACACTGACTATTTTGAACTCTATTCTCTAGAAAGACTCCAGGTGGTTGATTTCAAACTAAGTCAATCTTTCAACATTTTCTTTATAAGATCACCAATGTTAATAAATAATAAATAAATTAGAGATATTTCCTTCACTAATGGCAAACTTTAAAAACCATATTCTCATTGCTTGAGCATTCATTTAAGTTAAATGTGTGTCTCATCTTGGTATTCAATTAGTCACTTGGAAAAAACCCTAACAAAACAAACCAACAAACACTGCCATGTGGGCATGTATTTGAACTACAAAGGCTTCTGCTTAATTATCTTTGTTTCAGAAGCAGTATTTATTCATTACATCTGCTAAAATGTGTAAGCTTCTCTGTAAATGTAATATCTAATCTAAAATCTAAAAATGTTTTTCATTTCTCTTTTACATCCAATCTCTGTGATTTCCACACTCAAATTGATGTCCTTAAATGTGTCTTTACACTCACACTTACTGACAAATTAGTTTGAAAAATACACAAAAGAACAATAAAAGTAAATATTTTAATTTTTGTTCTAATGGAATATTTGTCCTTTAAGGTATTTCCTGCCTAGAGCATGTGCTCAGCTTAATTTAAATAACGTTTTGTATCTAAAATAGGGTAGAATGTCTTTCATTGGTTTCCACCATTTATGGACTATTTCCAATCAATTGTACATGAGTAATATTAAAGTGAAGTGTTCACCTCTAGCTGCTTTGAAAAAATATTAATAGGAAAACACACTCACCTTCAGGCTCCCCACAGAGTGTACACTGTGACTCTGCAAAGAAAAAGAGAAAATTATAATTTCTTTCTTTTAAGATGTTATAATTATATCCAAATATAACAAAACTCAGAGAACTCAAAGTTAGCACAAAAAAAGCAATTCTATTTCCAGCACACATTTCTTAAAAGGTGCAAAAGAATTTTAAAAAATAAGGATTTTTGCAGGAAGAATTTTAAAATAGAACTATATAAATGTTTAGTTACATTTATATAACCATCACCTTCAGAGACTCCAGACTGCATTCATGTAGCAGGACTTTTTGCTTCCACAAGACATTTTTGTATTTTGATATGTACAATACTGCAGTGACAACAGTCACTCAAATAAAAAGTTTAAGTCTGCTAATATTTTACTATTGGAGGTAGCAAACAGTAATAGTGACAGAGTTATATTCCTTTCTCATAAAAGTCTCCCAAGTCTTCCCAGGCAAGAGAAGTCAAACAGTCATTCAAATGTACATTTATACTCTGCAAAATACTCAAGTATAGAAACGAAGGAAATTAAAGTCTGTCATGACATACAATCTCTAAATGTGCAGTTACTATTTTATCTATATTAATATACATATATATATATATATATATATATATATATATATATATATATATATATATGCAGGCACATGCACACACACGTACGTGTATATAAATTTTATTATAAAATCAGTACAAAAAGCAGTTTAACATGACTGGCAAATAAAGTCCACTACAAAAGCTTGCTGAAATTATGTCCACCTTGGATAACAAATAGAAGATTTGAATTTAGCTATGATCTTCACTCAAAGGCAAAAAATGTCAAAAAAAATGCAATATGAAACAGGCACTGAGCAGTTTGACCTCTATAGTGCCCCAGTGACACTGCCATCTCTTTAGAAGAAGTTTCTCCATACAGATAAGAAGCTGTCTCACAGAAACCCACCTTGTAATGGCACTTGACCCTCCATTTTTCATATATTTTAAACATGTTAATCACTAGGGTTTTTTACTACTGTTACAGACTGTGGCTTCCATGTGGGAAAGGAATGAAGAAAAATAAGTTTTTCCAGGCAGCTCTGTTGATGATAGATAGATCACAACTTTTAGAACACCATAAAGTTGCCTGATAGAAAGGAAACAAATTTATGGCAGTTCAGCACCGTGAAACACGTAGCCACAGTTTTTATTGACAGATTGATTAGTGTCCCCAGAAGAGGTGACAAACTAGAAACAGCACCCCAACAGCGGGCTTGAGAAAATCTCCAGTGAAGAGCCCAAAAAGCCTGGTCACAGGTAAGTCAGGCCAGTTCCTTCCACTGCACATGAAAAATGCACTTGCCACAACATGAAGTGAGGCAGAAGAGCCAGCTCAGAAGATCTTTTTTTCACATTTAATTCAAAGACTTTCTGAGGTTTTACTGAGATGGGCTGCCTGCCTGTGTGTTGTTTGTTATCCTGATTGGTAAGGAAGAATAATCTGAGACTTGGTTTCTGAACTTCTGACTTTTTTTGATCCTTATGTTCTGCTAACAACTGCTTCACCAGTTTTTTACAATCCAAAGAGTCTGCCTGACATATTTGGCACCTTCAAACACCATCTTCAAAAGGTCCCCACTCCACAGTACAAATTACTAGCTTCCCTCTTTTCTCCTCATAAACATAAATTATCTCTCTACAGTCTGTTTAGATCTGTACATTCTATGGCTATTGTTGAGAGACTGCACACCCTCAGTTTCTAAAACCACAACACATAAAACATACACATGGCAGTCAATTATTTGTAAATTTACATTATATGGGAATACAGAAATCTGAAAATTTTGTTAAGAAGCTATGATTTGACACTTATTTTAACTTCTTTACTTTGTAGTGAAGTTGCTGTATGTTCGTAGAAAAGATCTTTCTGGAAGATGGCTCAATACTAAATACCTGTATTAATTTAAATTTTTTCTAATTTTCATTTCACTTCTGGGAATAGATCACAACAATGAAGGACATGACAACAGAATACCATTCCATCAGGTGAAATTACATTGTTTAGGCTTAGATCCATCTCACCCAAAGTTGAGTGTATCAGCATTAATTGAGTGTATCAGCAAAATCTAAACTAGTCTCAAAAATTAACCAAGGAGAGGAAAGAAACAGCCACCTACTCTGCCTTAGAAACTTATGTAGCATGAAATCAAAATCAAGAAGTCACCTTTTTTAAAATTATCCATTTTTTATTTATTAATCTTGTAAAAGGTCTTAGACTTCATAATAATATTCACTGCATCACCTCTGGAGATGAACTAGTTCAGCCTCCCACTGAGAGCAGAGAAGGGCTTTTGCCAATACAAGTTCAACTCTGCTGGGGCTTAAGAGTCAAGTCCTGAAAGCCACCAGGGATGGAGATTCCACAAACTCAATGAGCAGCCTGCACCAGTGCTGCATCAGCCTCCTTAAGCTGCATTTTAATTTCTAGGCCTGCATCTTGTGGCCCTTCTTCTTTGTTATATCACTGAGCATGGCCCAAGTGACTTTTGCTCCATCCTCTGTAACTCCTTCATGTAGCTCACTCTGGATCTTCACCCCAACAAACTAAATAAGCCCAACTCTTTCAACCACTCAGAGCAGAGGGCCCTCTGCTAGACTTCCTCCATTTTCTCCCTAAGCTTGTGGAAGCAGGGAAACCCAGCCAGTGCACACAGTATTCTATGTGCCTCTCCAGCACCAGAGGGAAGTTACAACCTTGACAATTTGCTAATCATACTCGTGCTGACATAGCCCAGCACACACTTTACATGTTTGCAATGAGAATGCCATCTGCTCACTCATGTGCAGCTTGGTATTCATGTTCAGTCAGAAAAAAAAAACAAAACTAGTATATCAAGCCTTAATGAGTCCCCTGATCCAAGTCTCCCAACTCTTACAGCCATGCTCATGTATGAGAAATTGTGGCCTCAGACAAGTAACTTTTCTACACCCATGCTGGATAAAATGCTGAAGTGGATGAAATAGAAGCAGGAATGTGAACACATTTCAGACAAAGATATTTCTTAAGGCTCTCCCTTACACAATTCCTAGAAATGGATTATGTCTGTACATATCTGATCTATCCAAAGTATTATAGTGATACTGTCACAGGAAGCATTCTTTCTTTGCTGTATGTTGCTGATTAATTGCACTTAACAAAGATGCTCCTCCTTGCAAACACTTACACATCTGAGTAACTTTTTGTCATAGCTCTCAATAGTCAAATGACTAATAGAGGTGAGTGTTCAAAGATTTAGGACCCAATAAATCAATGAAACAAGGAAATCTGTATTTATATTATTAATCTCACTCTGTCATTTTGAAATTGTCTAGCCAACCGAAATAATGTTCCTAGATACAAGAACTTGCTGACAAAATAGGTCATAAGAAAGATTCTATGAAGAAACAAATTTGTCATAAAGACACAACATATTTTTTCCCTCCAAATATTATGAAACATATTTCATTTTTATAGTTTTTCTTGCCCAATCTCAATGATAAGAACAACTAAAAATAATAAAACCAGACATATAAATGCCAACATTATTTCTCATAGAAAAAAAAAAAAAAGCTGAGTTCAACATACAGTTTTAAATTAGAGTGAAAATAAATTATTCTGCTAAACACATTACCACTTCATTATTTGTATATATACTTTCCTTGTATGGCTGGTGCAAGTATAATCAAATCTAATATAAAGAGGTAGAGTAAGAAAGCAAAATAAGGGCCAGGTGAAATATGCAAAATAGCCATTTAAAAACATGCAATTCAAAATATTCTTGCAGGCTATATAATGGAATAGGATTAAGACACCACATACCAGTAATATTTTTAATTAAAGAAAATACTGGATGATATTTAACATTACACTTTAGTGTACACTATGCACTTAACAGGGGTTTTCAAATTATGCAGTCCAATCTGGATGATTGTGACTAGGTTTTATGGAAGTGACAATACAGTGAGAAATAATGTGCAAAGGTGAGAAGCAGTACTGGGATAACTTGTCACCTCAGCACTACATTCAGAAAATACATTATGTCAGCACTTCTGACTACTCTTTGAATAATACACCACATATCCTGTTCTGTACCTCCTCTTCATTTTTTGTAACAGGACTTTGTGTCTCTCTTTTCATCTGATACTTCCACATACCCTGCACTGCTCTTCCCTGCTGCATATATAATTTTAAATTTCAATTAGAAAATGCATATTGTCTATTGCCTATATTTCTCTATGTGCTTTTGTTTTTCTCGCCCACTAGATCTATTTACTAATTGGCCAAAAAAAGCAGAATGCACTGTACAATTACTGAATATCACTGCCTATTTGAATGCAGAGTTCCATGCATCAGAGAAAAACCATAAATTATTTTTGTTTCACAAAGAAACATGGAAATATGGTTTGTCTAAAAAAAAAAAAAAAGTCAGTTTGCCTTTCCCCCATTCACTTAGGCAAAATAATAATAATACTAATAATACTAATAATACTAATACTAATAATAATAATAACAACAACAACAACAACAATAACAACAACAATTCATTTAAAAGAGGAAATTTAGCAGATAATTCTTTAGATTTTTGTTCTAAAGGCAAACAACCTTCATCATTTTCATCAGCACCAGCACCCAATGTCATCAGTCTCTTTACATCATTTTACTGATGTTAATGAAACAGAACTGTATGGCACTCAAAGAGAAATAGATTAGCCATGATTATATTGAGATGTAGTGTTTCTGAAAGCAAATTATAATTTAAGGCTCTAATGTGAAAACAATAATTTTAAGGAGTTTAATCCAATATTTGCATCTAAACATGGCTATATAGCACCAATAAAAGCCCAAAGTATTATGAGCTATGTTTTCCATTCTCTCTCCTGTGTATTTTTTCTCCTACACGTTTGCTTTATCTGTTTTAGCTCTTTTCTCCTGTTGGTATCTCATCATTACACAGTATCATCTGCAGAAACATCAGTGGGACAGACCTGCAGGATAAACTGTCTGTGGATTATCCATCCACAATATCCTCTTTGTTCCACACTGATGCTGGAGCAAATCCCTTGGAGATGTTCTGCTCTGTGTTCAGTCACCCATTTAGGTGAGGCATTGAGAGACATCTACAAAAACCAACTAACCTTTTCTTCTACAAAGCCCATTTTACCTACAGATTTTTTTCTAAAATGTGCTCTGAAGCCTCCAATGACAGGGAATAAAACCCTGCAAAAGGAGAATAAAATGTTTAATGCACTCAGGGGAAAAAATATCTAATTTATGCTCATTTCCTTAAGGTTATTTTTTTTTCTCAATTCTAATTCCTCAGTTTTTTTCTCAGTCACAGTATGTAATACTCATCTTTGCTGTGCTCCAGCTTAGCTTTATCCTAAAGCTGTAAGTGCCCCACATTGAATACACTTCATGACCAAAACCCTTCAATGGCCTGGCACAGCAAAATATTTACCCTCTGAAAAATCTCTTCTTTTTTTAAGAATGCTACTGGCCTAATTTAAGGCAGCACTATTTTCTTGACTCAAATGATATACCACTCATCCTTTTGGACAGAAATTTGATTACAGGTACCTGGATCAGTTGCCATCATAAGAATGAAATTAATTCAAAGATACTTTGTTGATGCACTTTTGCAGTACAAACTCTATCAAGGTAATCCATGTAAAACAAATCCACAAAGCATTCAAGGTACTTTTTAAAAGCTCTTGTTTGAAACTGTGAAGTGGCAAAAATAATCGAAATGACACTACACCAAAGCACTGTATTTCTTTTAGTATTATAAGTGCTGACAAATGGCACAATAGGAAGAGAAAGCAAGCATTCAAGTATTTTTGCACTTAGATATTGTTTTGGCCCATTTCTGTGAACAGTCATAAAGGAAATAAAAATAACTTAAAGAGTTAGTTAACTTAATAACTTAGTAAAATTAATAACTTAATAAAAATAATCAAAGGAAAAAATTGTTCTATTTAATAATAAATACACATTTGTGTATTTAAAGGTAGACAAATCTATCCATCTTGAAACTTGTTTTGTTTTTCTGTGGTTCTTTTTTTTACTCAGAAAAATGTCAGTTCATCATGCAGAACATGCTGAAAAACGTAATCACAACAATTGTTTAGAGTTGTTGTGGATATAGAAATAAATGTATTTCATTCCTTTGAAACTATTTCTACAAGTACTTCTTGCTGAGCCTAAGAGCCTACTTCCCTGCCTTCCTCTCACTGCTGATCATTGTATGACAATTCTCAAGATGAGATTCCCCTGCATTTGCAATTTCAGCTTTCTTGAATACTTACTTTCAACTGTATTTATAGCTAAAGCCCTTTTACAGCCTAGGACTGGGCCTTGAGCTTAGGAAAAAAAAATAGCTACTAAAGTTTTGGAGAATAGGAAAACTACAATAGGAAATAACCCAGCTGCCTGTGAGAGCCTAGCAGCTGAGCTATACTGGGAAAGACAGAGCAAGGCAAATGAGTAGTCCTGAAAAGTGAAGATACTGAAAGAACTTTAAATATAAACAGAATACAGAATAGCCATTATTAAAATAGAGTGAGCCTAGAGCTGAAGAAAATCAACCAGCCTGGAAGCAAACTTTGTATATTTTTAAGCAAATGAACTGACATCCAACCAAATGCATAAAGCAACCACTAAGAGATCATTATTTCCCCCAGATAAAAATATAAGGTTCATACTCAAAGCAATGCCAGAACCTATTCACAGTATTTGCACATCAGATCCTTCTCCATATGGAGTTTACACATTACACATGCATTAACCAAGCCAAAAGAGATCAGAAAATCAGATATTTTCACAGGAAAACAAAAACAACTGAAGCAATAAAAAGCAAAATATTAGCCACTCAAGAAATAAAAAAGGAGCTAATGTTTCTCTTGGTGATCTGGACACAAATGCTTTCTTTTCAGAGGAACAGCCATAAACACAGTAATAAAAAGGATGTGCTTTAGCACACTTCTGATACACATTTCAAATGCACAGTATCCAAGTGGGGAGTCCAAATATTTGAGTGTCCCAAATGAGTCCTATTGGAATATGACCCCAATATTACCAGGTAGAACCCAGGTGATAGACTTATAAAGTGAAAATGCATTTGTATTTCTTCTCGGTTTTCCTCATTTTGTGGTGATGTTGAAGGTTAAAGTGAGTCATATTCCTCACAGCCAAGGTTAAGAAACTTGCCACCCCCTTATCACATTGTAGCATGATTTTGAAAAATACCATGGAGGGCAAGGGTGATGATCAAAGATTGTATGAGTGATGACCCATGAGAGTGCTGTGAAATACAAAACTGAAGGCAGTCTGAACCTTGCTAGCTCCAAAAGCCCTCTGGAGCCAATGTAAGTGTCATTGGAGTTCAGTTCAGGGTCAATAGTACACTAGTGAAAAACTACCCAGGCTATATTTCATCATTCCTCTATTTTCTGTCTCTTTTTTTCCTCAGTCTTATTTCCTTTTGCTCATTTAAAGAGATTTCACCAACACTCTCAGAGCCTCATAAGAACAATTCAAAATGGTACAAATCCAAGCTGAGTATGATATAACAAAGAACCAAATAGGGAGATGGCAAAAAAATAGGATGGTACTGCACAGGTACAGAGTATATCACACAGTCTCATACTCTGGTTCTCTGAAGGTTAAATTGATTTTTTCACTCCTTTCTCTTTATTTACTCTCATATAGGAATCAGATCTTGAAAGCATCTAAATGGAGTGGGGATCTGACTTTAAAAACAAATTTAAGGAGGTCATTTGAAATACAAAGGGTCTACAAAAATATGTAACAGTTTTAAGGGGATGTATCCATATCTGGGCAAGACTTGAATGATGTCCTTCCTATAAAGTCAGTCATGTATACCAACTCAGAACAGTAGGGATTGGAAGAGATATTCTGGGGTTGTTAGAGTTTATCTCTCAAAGCAGAATACTGCCAAAGTAACCTCACGTTTCTCAAGGCATTGCCTGCTCAAGTTTTTGAAAATCCACCAGGAAGGAGAATTAACAGTCACTCTGGGCAGCTGTTCCACTGTTTGACTGCCCTCACAATGATGAGTTTATACCTCAAATCTAATTGAAATTTCCCTTGCTGCAACATCTCTGTGTTCCCTCCTGTCCTTACACTGTGCATGTCCATTAACAGTCTGGCTCCATCTGGCTGTAATGAGCCATTAAGCAGCTGAGGACAGCAATTAGCTCTGTTCTCCTCTAGGCTTCCTCAGCCTCAGGCTGAACAAATTCAGGGCTCTTCAGTGTCTCCTTGGGCATCATCTGCTTCAGTACCCTGCCCAACTTGGTGGCCATCCTCTGGACATGGTCCAGCTTGTCTGTGTTTCTTATACTGGGATGGGTAAGGGCTAAACTGGGCCCTGCTCCAATTGCAGCATCTGAAGTGCCAAAAAGAGGGGAACAATCACTGCATTTAATCTTCTAGCTCTACTGATGCTGGCCAGTGTGTAGTCAGCCTTCATTACTGCAGATACACTTCTGAGGGCCTTACAAAAGTCCTACACTTCTAGGTGCTAATTCAATCTCAAAAGGACTGTGATATACAACTTTAGAGCTTCGACCTGATCCTGTCCCAAATATGCCGTAGCCTCATATGCTAACTTGAGGATGTTTACAGAATTTTGATGTGCCAGGCAGTGACTACCAAGCTACAGACCATAGCTCAAGGTCTGATCAGTTGTGTAAGACTTTTCCACTGTCCTGAGAAAGAATCCATTATGGGTTCCTTCTTAAATGAAGGCTGAAAGGAGCTAAGTTTACAAGAGCTCTGAGCTGAAACTGTTAGGATGTCTGCATTGAACAGTCTTTTAGATCTGATGATATTTCTAAATACATCTGCATATCTCAGCAGGAGGGCTTCAATACAGTACCTACCCTCTGTCAGAAACACTGTCTTCTGGAGAGCAAATACACAAGAAGCACAAATTTAGTGTAAAGCACTAAAACTGATTTCAAGAAATTAAACCAAAATCTGTTTTTGCTAAACAGCATTTGCTGCCAAAAAAAATAACCGTTAATAAATCTAATCCAGAAAAATTCTTACTTCTCCATCTTAAACTCTCTCAGGGAAAAAAAGTCTATTGTGATCATGATTTAAAACACTTTCATCTCACTGGATAGATAAATGTGACCTTTATCTTAACCGTTACAAAGGCACAGAGTTCACTGCAGGACTCAGACCTAAGCTCAAAAAATGAATTCTTAATTTTAGCTTTTACAATAGAAATTAAAGATTTATTTGGAGTTATAGAAACTTTCCAGTGAGCTAAACAGAAAAAAAAAATATTTGCTATCTTCTGTAAATAGCATCAACTTCAAGCTCCCAACTTTTCTCTGGTGAGGAATTCACCCACACTTGTATGACGCCCCTATGCTGGAACAACGTAAACAAAACAGAACATCTGGAAACTTTTTATGCATGCACCTTTTCTATAGTGAACATTCCTCATGAAAATTCACAAAAAAAAACCAACCCAAAATTCCAGTTCCAACTAAATGAACATTATTAATAACTAGATAAATCCTTTGACAAAAAATGTAGAATTGCAATAAAGAAATAGGATTTGAGGATGCAAAACATATTTTAAGCTACATTGAGATATAGAATTCAATGACTGAAGAATCTGGTCTTTTTGTAGAAAAACCTCTTAATTCAACTTTAAATAGCTAAAAGTGAAGTTGCAACAGCAGATTTAAAAACCGCTATATCTTTTCAACTGTACGAGCCCCTTGCTTTCTTCAGTGCATCATGTACCCAGCAAGTGGTACCTCTTTCAGCCAGCATTACCTTTTAGATTACTGCAGCAAGCTAGAATTCACTGCCAGTGATTTGACCTTCACTTCCTTTATGCCTTTGCAATGGTCTGGTGATTGCTTTAATAGCTAGCTACGAGGAAATCCAAATCTGCAGTATTAGGAGTTTATGTACAGAGCACAACCACTGAAAGGTCAAAATACAGATTGTTAACATGCACTATGCCATTGTTGTAACTGCTAAGTATCACAGATCTCTATATGTCATATAGAAACTTCAGAGAACCTGAAATGTAAACACGCAAAACTGATTTGGGATGCATTTGTCTGATTTTAAAACAGCACCAAAAGTAGAATCTCAGCACAAGCCGTGCAAGTATTTTAGACATTGTTATTGATATATTGAAACCCTCATAAAACTCTCAAGATTAAATTAATGTATAATATACTCAGCTAATTGAGTACAAATCACTAATATTTCCATCACTGAAGCAAACTTCCACCAACCAGTCTAGCCTAAGGACAGGATACTACTAATAGTCCCATCTGAATGTTACTGCCTTTTGGAAAATAAACATTTTGTTGTGCTAAACATAAAATGGAGTTGCATAATTGCTCTTCACTTTTGACAGAGACGCAAAAGCAGAAGACCAGAAAATACACTAGTGCATATTAAATACCCAAAATTTCTCAGATAAGTTAACTGAGTTTAAAGTCATACCAGTTTCTCCCTTTTCTTTAGAACTACTCTTCTTCTCTTTATTCTTCTTAATTCTCTTTATTCTTTAGAACTACTTTTTTTTCCTTTCCAGATGCATTAAATAAAATATCTACTGAAACTGACTCTTTCAATTTTAGGGTCATGATAGCCACTGTTCTCTACTTCCTAACAAGATACTGGAAGCAAGTTTGCATATACAAATGAAAAATCAGAGTGATGCAGAACTTTCTCTTTATGATCCAGTGTTCAAAATCGTGCAAAGAAACTCCCACCATCCTTGATCTGTTTTTCTGACAGAATATATAAAGGGAAAAAAATTGTTTCAATCATGAGAAATTTGTCGTTAATGCAGCCTTTTCTTTCAGATAAACATTCTAAACACTGCTGACTGACCCCTAAACAGTCATATGAGGGAGGTTATCTGCAGGACTGACCATGAATTTAGAAATTATAAACACACACATGTGATTACCAAAATTTGATTACCTCCATCAAACTATTTGCAAGATGTAACTAAGGGGAAAATTCCAGAAAGTTTAAGGAGATTATTTTTAAGAAGATAATATTGAATTACTGGCCAGAGACAAGTAATGAAAAAGTTATGATCCATATTTCATAGTCAGACTATAAATAATACAAAAGTTATTCATAAATAAATGTCACAAATGAGTAGTTTATAATGCTAAAGAATTTAGCATTATGAATTCCCTTAACACAGAAACACCCCATAATTCCTAATCAACAGAAAACAGATATACACACATGTGAAATTACATGTCATTCAGATTTGATACTTCATCCTTAAAAAACTCAAGAATGTTTTATCATAGCAATTTTTCAGGACTATTTATCTAAACTTAAAATATTTAAGTTTTTGCATGATATAATTAGACAATTGCTATTTGACTTCAAAAACCATTGTACCTCAGGTGTGGTTGAAAAGCAGTAAATGTAACTTTGGCTAAGATGGAGTTTAAACATAAAAAAGTTTCCCTACATATATATATAATTTTCCATTAATATTTTAGGCCCTTTAAAAAACTATACAGACTTCATGAACTAATTTTATGATGTACTAGTAATGACATAATTCTATCAATTAGACGTACAAATGCTTTGCCCTACTTGAAATTTTATAATATAAATTGTCTAGCTTAGCTTTAATATTTCCATAATAACTTTGCAAAAAATTGTCCAATATCTAAACTACACAAAGTAATTGAAATGCTTTGAGAATATTCATAAAAGTTTTCAACACACATTTTTAATTTTTTGATGTTCTGAAGGCATACATTAATTTCTCTAGGATTGTAAATTGAGTTCCATCTTGTTCCATGGGATTAAAATAATTAATCAAATTATTTTTTACAACAATAAAATAAATTTTTGGATGGGAAATTACATGCTTTCACATAATTAATTACATGTGATGCAAAACCTACAAAAGCAAACACCTAAATATTTCCACTGATTTCAGCAGAACATTTATACATTTTTCTAAAAGGTGCCTGCTTTGAAATTAGCCCAGATTAGGATATCCTCAAATACTCTTACAGTAAAGAAAAAGAAATTTAAGAATATCTATTCCCTCCTCCTCTTTACCCAGTTTTCAGACATTTAAGAGGAATCTCTCTCTCTCTCTCCCCTGTCCTCTGTGATTTTTTGATTATATACAATAAATAAAATACAATAAATGAAATAATACAATAAATACAATAAATAAATACAATAAATAAAATAAAATTTCAAACCACTAATATTTATGGGGGAATTTTAAATTATATTTAAAATGGGAAAGAAATAATCTCCTTGAAACAAAGCCTCAGGTAAATGCCCAACTAGCATTGCTTCAAATTGCAGGCACTGAATGCAGTGCTTACAATTCTCATTCAATAGATATTTCTTTTAGAAATAGCTTTTAAGCAGAAGAATGGAGATCAACTGCATCTTACTATTGATGAAATAATTAGGAATATAAAACAACTGATAGCCCTGAGGAAACTCGGGCGATTTTTAAAACTGTCCTTCAGCTTTCTTGTCCAGCTAACTAAAAGCCCAAATTCTGCTTTTAAAAAGACCTTTAAAAAGAATACTAGTATTGCTAATGCACAAGATCAAACATTGCAATAAACCTGTACTCTGTGGCTTCATGTCCTTGCCACAATATTTTAGTGACACTGCTCAAATAGAATAGCTTACAGGGGTTCTGTTTATATGAGACATTTTAATCCACAGTGGAAATAAACAGTTCTGTATAGTTGGCATGGTAGATCTCCTTACTGTAATAGCTTAATAACTCCAAAATCTAATTCAGCTCATTTGGAAATAAGACCCTATCATTAAAAACAACCAAACAACATTTTCCTATACAGACTCTAGGAAAAGATACATAAGTATACAGTCAGGAAAAAAGATAGAAATGGTCTTTATGAGAAAGAACTTAGAAATAGGAATCTAGAACTGAAGACAGCAACTCACAAAATACCAAACTTTTCACCAAATAAGCGTATTGGATTTGCATGGCCTGATTTTGCATAGCAGGAGGGCTACAGGGGTGGCTTCTGGGAGCAGCTGCCAGAAGCTTCATCCATGTCCAGCAAAACCAATGCCAGACATCTCCAGGATGGATGAGCTCGGCCAGTTGGAAATGATAATGATACCTATGGGGTAGCATAGTTAAGGAAAAGGAAAGAAAAAAAAAAGTGATTGTGCAGGTGTAATTGTGATCAGACAAGAGAGCCGGGTGAGAATATGAGAGGAGCAGCCCTGCAGACACCAAGCAGGGTCAGTGCAGAAGGAGGGGCAGGAGGTGCTCCAGGCTCCAGAGCTGAGATTCCCCTGCAGCCCCTGGTGCAGCCCATGGTGAGGCAGCTGTGCCCCTGCAGCCCATGGGGATGCACAGGGATGCAGAGATCCACCTGCAGCCCATGCAGGAGACCCACACTGGAGCAGGGGGTGCCTGAGAGGAGGCTGTGACCCCGTGGGAGGCCATGGAGAGAGGAGCCCACCCTGGAGCAGCCTGTCCTTGAAGAACTGCGCCCTGTGTGAGAGTGATCACTCTGCAGCAGCTTGAGGAGGACTCTCGCTCATGGGAGGGACTCACGGTGGAGAAGTTAACAGAAAATGACCTCTTGTGAGAGGGATCCCAAGATGAAGCAGGGGAAGGACTCTGTTCCTGGAGCAGTGATGGAAACAACTTGTGATGAACTGACGGTAACTCCACTCCCTTTCACCCTGCACTTCGGGGGGAGGAGGTAGAGCTGGGAAGGGGGAAAGGGAGGTATTTTTAAGGCTTTATTTTACTTCACTATCCCAATCTGATTTTTTTCGTAATAAATGTAATTAATATCTCTAATTCTAGCCTGTTTAGCCCATGACAGTATTTGGTGAGTGATCTCCATGTCCTTATCTCAATTCATGAACCCTTTGTTAAATTTTATCTCCCCCATCCAGCTGCAGAGGGAAGTGATAGACGGGCTTTGGTGGGTGCCTGACATCCAGCCAAGGTCAACCCAGTACAGTAATGCAAAAAATATCATGAGGTAACAGCATCACAGAATTCAAGTGCAAGGCTTAAAGAGTACCTACACCAAAATGGCATGCTGAAAAAAAAATCAGTAGATACAGAGAAAGAAGAAAAGTTTCATATGAGAACATAAGATGTTGTTGGTTTGGGTTTTTATTTAGTGCTGAAAAGTCTTGATATTGCCAAACATCTGCAAATGTTCACATTTGCATAGCAACAAATAAATGTTCAGTTCATGTTTATTGAAACATTGAAGTTCATTGGAAGTGCCCCTAACTTCATGTGAATTCCCTGGAGAGAGTACTTGCTGAGAACAGCTGAATGAAATACTCATTCACAGTGGGAGCTTGGCCCAAGCGAGGGAAATGCAGCATCAATACTGTGCATGAAAATTGAGAGAAGTGGGACTCAGATGTTTATATTTTGAAAGATGGGGAACTTTAGACACTAGGAAGTGTAAGATCAGGATCTTGGTATGTATTGGCATGGCTCAGCCAAAATCAAAGGCATATCAGGTTTTTTGCTAATTATTTGGCCCAAGATCTTTCAATCTGTGGGTAATAACACAACTGGAGATAGAACCAGTAATTAGGAGAAAGCAATCGGATTCAAAAGGTTTTCCATTATTTTTTGACTGGATGAGCAGATGGCAAATGCAGCTTAACAGAGAAAAAAAATGTGAGATAATTAGCAGGGAAACCAAACACCAAGTTAGAGAATATATACTAAATGGAAATTTCATCTAGGAAGCTAATCAAGAGAGGAATTTGGGGGTTATTATGAAAAATAATTAAAACCATCAAATCATTTCACAGCTGCTGAAAAAGAAGGCAAAGATGATAGCAGGTTACATTAATAAATAGATACACCACAAAGTAAAGTGGTATTATTAGTTCTCCAGGCATTTATTAAAAACCATCTAGAATATTGCATCCGGCTCTGGCAGGCATGGGAGCTCACAGCAAGGCAGTGCATTACTGACAAAAATTGGTGTCCTAGTGGTACTCCCCAAGCACCAGACTCCCAGTGCTGTTGAGTGAGCCTTTCCCTGTCTCATTCATGATGTGACAAATTTCACCCAAACCTAGGGAGGATATCTTTTGTTGCTCTTACAACACTGTTACACGAGCCTCAGTCTTGGAGGATTAAAAGCATCCTACTAAATTGGAACTGACATTAATTCATGGTCAGGTTATCCTTCTGCTGGCAATATAATTTAGACTATAACACTTATCTTTATTTCTGCTGTTTACCTTCTTGAAATATTTATAGAGAGCAATCATATTCCTTCTTGGCCTTCCCCTTGGTGTGTAAAACTTGTCAACCCATAATATTTTCCCTTGTAAAGTATGCATTCCTCTTTCTTGATCACTACAGAAGCCCCTATCATCTCAATTGCTCACTTCTATTCCAGTTCAAACCTCTTCTTTGTGAACTGGTCTCTATGCTTGCAAAAATCACTTCCAACATTGACGTCTACGTTAGCAAGTGCTATGGTTTGACTGGCCAGGCACCCATGAAAGTCACACACTCACCCTCCACCCTCCCCTGCCACAGCTGGGCAGAGGAGAGAAAAATTAACAGAGTTCATGTGTTGAGATAAGGACCAGGAGAAAACACTCCAAGTGCAAAACAGGCTCAGTTTAGAGATACAAAGTTAATTTATTACTAACAGAATCAGAGGAGGATAATGAGAAGTAAAATTAACCCTTCGAAAACACCATTTTGCCCCAAACCCTCTCTCCTTCCCACCAACAACACAGGGAGACAGGGCATGGGGATTTGGTAAGTTCGTCCCCCAAGATTTTTTTCTGCTGCTCGGGGAGGGGAGTCCTTCCCCTGCTGCACTGTGGGGTCCCTTCCCATGGGAGACAATTCTCCATGGACTTCTCCAATGTGGGTCCACTCCCACAACCAGCAGCCCTCCCAAAACTGATGCAACATGAGTCCTTCCTGTGAGCCACAGTCCCAAAACTGCTGCAGTGTGGGTCACTCTTCCACGGGGTGCAGTCCTCCAAGGACAGGCTGCTCCAGCCTGGAACCAAAGGCCCTCTCTCTCTACTGGGTCTCCCACTGAGTCACAGCCTCCTCCAGGCCTCCACCCAGTCCGGCATGGGCACCTCCCCCACGGGCTGAGGGTGGATCTCTGCATTCCCTGTGGATCCCCACGGGCTGAGGGTGGATCTCTGCATTCCCTGTGGATCCCCAGGGGCTGAGGGTGGATCTCTGCATTCCCTGTGGATCCCCAGGGGCTGAGGGTGGATCTCTGCATTCCCTGTGGATCCCCACGGGCTGAGGGTGGATCTCTGCATTCCCTGTGCATCCCCACGGGCTGAGGGTGGATCTCTGCATTCCCTGTGGATCCCCACGGGCTGAGGGTGGATCTCTGCATTCCCTGTGCATCCCCACGGGCTGAGGGTGGATCTCTGCATTCCCTGTGGAACCCCACGGGCTGCAGGGGCACAGCTGCCTCACCATGGTCTCACCACAGCCTGCAGAGGAATCAACTCCAGCACCTGGAGCACCTCCTTCTCTGCTGACCTTGGTGTCTCCATGTTGTTTCCCTCACATGCTCTTGCCTCCTCCTCTTCTCTGGCTAGGGAAAAATTTGAGTCCACATTGTTCTGATTTTCTTCTTAAGTATGTCATCACAGAGGCATTACCAGTTTCTCTAATTACCAGCTTTGGCCAGCAGCATGTCCATCTTCAGAGCCATCAGGGATTGGCTCTGCTGGACATGGTGGAAGCTTCTCACAAAAGCCACCTCTGTGGCCCTCCTGCTACCAAAACCCGGGCCAAGCAAAACCAGCACAGCAAGCAAGGAGCCCAAGGGAGGGACCTGCTTATCTGTCAGAGTAACCAACAGCAAGTTGGTCCAAGTGACTTTTGGGAATAAATCCAAAAGGTAAGGGCAATCCATTAGCTCAGGCCTATCCATGTAAATCAAAGTACCTGGACCTGGCTGAGAAAATAGGTAGGTGCATATGGGGCACTGAGCTTAGGTGTGGCCCACAGGAGAAGTGGAGGTGGTGAGGGCTGGGACCAGAGGACTGGGAAGAGGCATCCTGGGGTAGAAACTAGGACCAAGGCTGGGGACAAGAACTGGAGGCAGTATGGTTACTGTGGGAGATGGGTCATGGGTAGGGGAAGACACTGGAGTGATCAGTGAGGGCTGTATTGTAGGTATCCCCAGAGGGTCTGGAAGAAAATTTTCTGGAGAAAATTAATACTGGGAAGGCTCTTAAGGCAATGGCAATGCCATTAATTTGGACCCCATTTGTGCACCAGGATGCACACAGGTAAGTTGCTCCCTTCCTGCCACTTGATTCTCCTTTTAAATTTTGCTTTGATAAGAAGATTACATAAATTTGAATTTCTATCCCTTTGTCAGTTCTCTTACTCTTCTATGCACTATTCCCACCACCTTTGCTCACTCATCTGCACTTCACCAGGGAGCTTGGCACCAAAAGACAAGTTGCTAAGATATTTGAGAATATTGGCATCTGGAAAGAGGAAACAGACACCCAACATAAGACCCCCACTGGAAAGGCAGCCATACAAACTCAGCAACAATCAGATTTGTTCATCTCTCAATCAACACACATATTATGTTGAAATCAGCTCTTATACAAGCTGCTCCTTCCCCAGCAGCTGGGATTTAGGGAACATGGGAGAGAGCCAAGCATACTGTGAATAGGAAAGCCTAGCAGATGTTATCGAGGAAGTAAAGATATTATTTGGGGTGGGAGGAAGCTTATTTATAAGGAATAAGAGGAGACGACCGGGCTACTGCAACACAGGAACATAGGTCATGGATCTGTAAGATAGTTTCTTTAGTTCCAGCATTAATCAAATTACTTGGTTGCTTTCCAAATACAATGTGCCATTGAAATGTTCAGTATAAACCCAATTTTCAACTAGTAAATTACAAATCATTAAAACCAATATTTTATGAAGAATTTTAACATAATGGCTGATCTATATGAGATGTGAATTACAGTTTGATCAAAGAATAGAACACATAAATGTTTTCTTTGATTGTGTACCTTAAGAGATTAGTGATCTCAAAATACTTATTAACCAGCATTGAAAAAGCACAGTAAATTTTTTAACTGAACAGAGAATCTCTAAAGAACTCTTCTTAGAACATTTCCCTAAAGTGTCCTTTGGAGTAATTTCAACCCATATCTAGAAGAAAGAATAAAGAATTTTATGTTACATTTTTGTACACAAAATATTTATTTCTTGTTCTTTTACCTGCTTCCTCTTTTCTACCTGATAGGCAGGAAACATGCAGTTTTATCTTCCTATAACAATATAACAATAAATGTAACTGTACAGAGTAAAGTGGTACTTTGCTGCTCTTATTGTCAGTCATCTGATTAGTACTTCACTGGAGCAATGGGAATGAAACTGCCTCTGACACATTTCATCCCCAGGATGCTTCTGGATTCATACACTCAAAGAATCATATTGCCATTTATCTTTGAGAAAAAAATTGCATGTTTAATGTACAAATTAAGATTACTTTTTTTAAGTAACACTCTAATTCACTGATATGCTACATACTTAGTATCACTTGTAAGGTATGTTAGTTAACACAAATAACTTCCAACCAGTGGTAGTTCATAGTTCCTGAGAAAACATAATCCAGCCATTTCAGACAGTAAATTGCCTTCATTTAGGGCCCATAAGGAATTGGCTAGATGGTTGTACTCAAGGAGCTATAGACAATGTCTTGATGTTCAAGTGCAAACCAGTGATAAATTATGTTCTTTAGGAGCTGACATTGGGACTGGTGACATTTAACATCTTTCTTGGGATGTGGACAGTGAAATTGAGTGCACCCTAGCAAGTGTGGACCCTGAAATTAGCTCAGTTGGTGAGAGCATGGGTCTAACATCAAGGTCACAAGTTAGATCTCTGGGTGAACCATTCACTTAAGAGTTGAATTCAGTGATCCTTGTGGGTCCTTTCCAACTTGGAATATTCTGTGAAATCTGTAAAGTTATTTAAACCATACCAGTGGTGCAGTTCAGTATCTATTACAGAGAAAAGCACTCCAGGACAGCACAACTCTGAAACATGGCTGATCTAGCTTGATACTGAAATCATATTCTTTTTCATTATGTAATAGTCAACAAATTCAAAATCTGGTAGTCTTTTATGTTGCAGGAGATTTTTCCCCAGTCATGGAAGATGTACTAAAAATTCACAAAAATCAACTTTTAGTAAAAGTGTCTGCAACAGGCATAATGTAATCTGCAATATGTTAAATATTTTCAAAGCAAATGCATGTTTTTTACCACCCAATAGAAAGGTTCCTAAATATTAGTGATAATTTTATTACTGTTTCTGTTAAAAACTTGTCCTGTTACCTTTGCAAAGAATTTTCTCCAGTAGAAAATGAGAAGCAGGAAATGGACTTGTTCCACTTTAATAAAAAAAAAAATAAACTGCAAAAGGCTGCTGCAACCTGTTATGTCTCCCCCTTTGGCCTTTAGTCTGGATAATCAGTGCTGGCCATTTTTCTGCTAGTCATTCTGAGCTGTAACTCTTTCCCTCACAACACAGCATCTAGCCAGGCTGGGTTAATATAAAAGGTTCACATTAAAAAGTGGCTACATTTTCCTTTCTCTCAGAAGGTGGAGAAAAGAGCACTGTATGTGAAGAATTAGGTATGGTTTACAAAACTCTGGTGCCTTTGAAATCTAATCATAAAACAATGACTTGTGCTCAAAGGTTCATGTAAGTGCTTCCACTGTTTTGTCTCCAGTGGGTACCATCAAGAGTTTTTATTTTTTTATGTTGACAGTTTACTGTTCAAGAAGCAGTTAGAGAAAGGACTGTGATTTTTCTGAATGTGAACAAGTAGCCATTGGGGGATGTAAATGTTATGTTCATGTACTTATGGGTCAGAATGCCATAACATACATTTTCATAGAGGACTAAAAAAATTGAATCCTTCAGTGATATACTTCACTGAAAGCCTGTACATAAGCTAGGTAGGGTGTGAAAACATCTAAAGGGGAATATGGGAAAGCAAAATTCCTCCCTAGCTTCCTGTTATCAGTTGTTGCTACTCATTTATTAGTTTATAGACTGAATAAGGTCAAAACTGTAAGAAACAAATGTTCTTCTAACCCATAACTTTGCCCATAGAAACAAAGTAATAATGATTAATACTTATATTAATGATCATTATTAAAGCTGCATAAGGGTTTCTTACTGCTTGAATACAAGCTAGGTCCCACTCTACCTGCCTTGCCTCTGTCTTTTAGGGTCATGTTTGCTTTTCTGAAGGGGCATGAAAAAAGCTGATGTTCTGTGGTCAGGAGGACAAGTTCCAAAAAATTAGCTTCACAATCCTATTTGCTGAAAAATCACACTCTCCTACAAGAATAATCTTACCAAATTTATTTTTTTAATCCATGATTATAAAAGTTAAAAACATACTGATATAAATCATCTGAGACTATTTTAAAATATTTTATTTCAGTAGCTGAGGGATAAAGAAGGCTTTTATAAAACAGGAATCACGATATTCAAGTTTTGTTAAAATGTCATAGGGAATGGTCATTAAATTATATTACACTTTCTAGGAAAATTAATAGGTTCTGTTGTGTAGGTTTCATAACCCTTACCTTTGATTCCCACAAGTTATGAGAGTAATACTGGGCAAAACATCTATCCATGCAAAATATTTCAGCTGTAATATAACTTACTCACTTTACCCTCATCTGAAGTATTCATGTAATGATCTTTAATTTAGTGTTAATGCTGTCTACAGTAGGTAGGTAGTTATTGAAATACTTAGAGGTGACAGCATAGGCAAGGCAAATTTCTGCTTTCCAGTGTTTTCACTGTGCACAGAATTATACAATCATAGAATCACTTACATTGGAAAACATCTCTCAGATTATTGAGTCCAACCACTAACCCAGCAGCACAATCTGTCTCTCGTTCTAAGGTTCAAGACTGTTTGCCCATACACACATGCTGGTAATTGAGTTTGGTGCTTCCATACAGAAATTATTCTGAGTTAGGCTTGCCTCCCATCACAGAATACTAGAATCATTTAGGTTGAAAATGACCTTTAAGGTCATGGATTTCAACAGTTAAATTAACACTGCTAAGTCCCTATCCATTTCCCTAGGTAGCACATATACACCTTCTAAATACCTCCAGGAATGGTGACACCACCACTTCCCTGGGAAGCCTCTTCCAATGCTTGAAGACCACTGAGGTACAAAATTTTTTCTAATATCCAATCTAAACCTTCCCTGCAACTTGAGGCCATTTCCTCTTGTCCTATTGCTTGTCACTTGGAAGAAGAAACTGACCCCCACCTCACTCTAATCTCCTTTCAGGTAGCTATAGACAGCAGTAATGTTCTCCCTGAGCCTTGTTTTTTCCAGGCTAAGCAATCCCAGATCCCATCAGATTTGTGCTCCAGACCCTTCAATAGCTCCACTGCGCTTCTCTGGATTTGCTCCAGCACCTCAGTGACTTTCTTGTAGTGAGGGGCCCAAAACCGAACAGAGGATTTCAGGTACAGCCTCATCAGTGCTGAGTACAGGGGGAGTTTCCAGGCAGCAACCAACAGAACAAGAGGACACAGCCTTAAGTCGCACCAAGGGAAATATAGGTTAGATGTTAGGAAAAATTTTTTTATGGAAAGAGATGATAAAGTACTGGAATGTTCTGCCTGGGGAGGTGGTGGAGTCACCATCCTTGCATTTGTTTAAAAGAAGATTGGATGTGGCACTCGCTGCCATGGTTTAGTTCAGGTGTTAGGGCATGGGCTGGACTCGATGACCTTAAAGGTCTCTTCCAACCTAGCGATTCTGTGAAATTCTGTGAATTTTGCGAAAATCACTGCCCTGATCTGCTGGCCACATTATTGCTGATTCAGGCCAGGATGCCACTGGCCTTCTTGGCCACCTGGGCACACACAAGCTCATGTTCATACACTGTCACCATCACCTCCAGGTCCTTTTCCACTGGACACCATTCCAGACACCCGGTCACCAGCCCACAGCCCCACCTCAGGTTGTGACCCAAGGGCAGCACTCAGTATTTTGTCTTGTTGGTTGTCGTACAACTGGCTTTGTCCCAGTGATCCAGCCTGTCCAGATCCCCCAGCAGGGCCTCCCTCCTCTCCAGGAGATCAACCCCCACCCAGCTTGGTGTCATCTGCAAACTACTGAGGGCACACTTGATCCCCTCATCTGGATCACTGGTAAAGACATTAAACAGGACTGCCCCCTACACTGAGTCCTGGGGAACAGCATTCATGACCATTGCCAGCTAGATTTAACTCCACCACTACTCTCTGGGCTCAGTCATCTACTCATTTTCTTTTACCTGTCAAACAGTGCACTTGTTCAAGGTGTGAGCAGCCAGTTTCTCCCGAATACTGTGGGAAGTAGTATCAAAAGCTTTAGTAAAGTCTAGTCTCAAGACGATTTGCTCCATGGCCTTACCCAGAACTAAGGTAAGACTGACGGGCATGTAGGTCCCCAGATTCTCCTTCCAATCCTTCTTATATAGATGGGTGTTATGTGTGCAAACTTCCAATCAACTGGGGCCTCCCTGGTTTCCCAGAGCTGCTGGTAAATGATTGAGAATTGCTTTGTGAGTTGTTCTGCCAGCTCCCTCAGTACTCTGGGGCTGATCCCATCCAGCTCCATAGACTTGTGTGTGTTGAGGTGATGTAGCAGCTCACCAGCCATTTCCCCTTGGAATATGGTGTCTTCATTCTGCTCCCTGTCCTGTCTTCCAGCTCAGGGGGCTGGTACGCAGACACCAACTGGTCTTACTGTTCAAGACTGAGGTAAAAAAAGCATTAAGTGCCTCAGCCTTTTCCTCATCCTTTGTCACAGTTTCTCCCTGCATGAAGTAAAGGGTGGAAATTCTCCTTCCTTTTGTTGCTGATGTATTTATAGAGGCAGCAAGGAGCTACACAAAGCAATTGAGTCACCAAAGCTTGGAGGGCATGAAGATTGAAAAGACTACAACAGCAGCCACCACTGTCTCTCTCAGGTCACAGAGGATATAGTACAATCAGCCTTCTTTGAACAAGGCATCGTGCCAAACCTATCATGCCAGACAAGTGCTTTTAACAGCTGCAATTAAAAATACACCAGAGAAATATATTTTTCCTTCCTGCAATTGCCTTTCTCTGCCATTCTCTCACTTTCATTCCTCCCCCATGTGACAAAAGCCTAAGGTCCAAAATGTACATATGAACCAGTGGCAGGCCTGACATTCAATATCTGGCAATTCTCACTGAGATAGCAAATGGTACTTCATGTTACTGGGAAGTGAACATTCCTCAGAGGATCCCAGCATATGTCTCACAAACAGCACTTGAAACTGAGATTTTTTTTCTGCTGCTATACAGAATTCCAGTTTACATAATTTTAAATCAGATCTCAGTAATTTCAGTTATAAGGTCAAAGGAGTATTAAAAAAAAATCCTAATAAGCTTCATCAATATGTTACAAATAATTTTAAAGCAGGGGGTTTCTTTGCATATATCATCTACAAAGAAGTGTAACATAATATTTATGGTACAAGTGTTCCAAGCAAATCTGTACTAACCTTTCCACATAAAGGCTGACATAAATATTCAGATATTTTATTTGTAATATAACATCTAATTTTTCTCATAGATTTTACCATATAACATAGGAAATGAACAGGCAAAAATGAGATGTTAATAGAGATAGGAGAAACCACACATGTAAAGATATAAAATCAATTTTTGTTCACTGAAAAGACAATGGTATATGGAGCTGTTTTACTTGTTGTGTACTCTGAGAAAAGTAAAAGTAAAAGAATGGTTACTGTGTACTATAAAGACAACTTTGTTTAAGATAAACTATGTCCTATCTTTTCTTTTTCTATTTCACTAACAAATTTCAGCAATTTGTACTTGTAACAGTGGAATTTTCTTTATCAAATTGCAAAGAAAACAAGGAGAATTACTTGAATACCTGCAGCTACTTGGGAGATTATCAGTGATTTATCCATGCTGATCATTGTTTACAGACAAACAGATTAAGCAGGCTTTAAAGGGTTAAGAGAAAAGCTGCTATAGTATGGTGTATGAGAAGGGATGTTCAATGTATTTTTTAAGAGCTAAAAGAGAATGATCTGAGGTCCATTTAATGTCTCCTAATGTATTAAGTTGCTGGGATGGTATATTAAAGCTTTGAATATTTTCAGTCTTCTGATCATAGTCTTTCTGAACTGAGAGACACTAAAAACAAACAGGCTTCTGCAGTAGCTGAGGTCACAAGAGAAAAGAGATGCAGGTGAAAAGGCTACCAAGGCCAGCAGGGGCCAAGGTAGCATTCATAACCACAGCAGTGTCAAACCTTGTAAATTAAAGCCTCTGGCTCCTAACTCCTTATTTGTCTGGTGTAGATGGGGTCCCCAGTACTCCATCTTATGGTGCCAAGTAATTATGAAGACAAAAACTGAGATTTCCATGACAAGAAACCTCTGTATTGTAACCAAATTACCTACATTTATAAGATGATTTTAATGTTAAGTTGTACACGTTTGATTAGACAAGAAAATGTATTTAGTTAATTGTTTTTATTTTTGTGAACACAGCACACTAGAGGACAGTAGAAAGTTTCCTCTGGGATCTGCACAATAACAGCTTTAGAGCTGTGATATACACATACTAAATTCTTTGCCCAAATGAATGACACAAAGATTGCCCATCATAAGTGAAGTCAGTGAACATTATATGGAAAAGACATCAGAACAAAGAAGATAATTTGCAGATGATGTTCGTTCTGTGAGAATAAGAGTGTTATTTTATCAGTGCAGAGTCAGAACAATAGAAATAATTTGCAGATAAAGTTTGAAAGAAAAGCAAGGGGGAAAACGGTATTTTTATCGAAGTCTAAAGTTTGTGATGACTACTTTCCTGAAGATGATTCACTGTGGAAAAAGGAAGTTAAATAAATTCATCTTCACCCAAAAACATGTCAGAGGAAATCCATGAGGATTTGAAATACATGGTTTCATAAGCAGGGACTACAATGCATTTTTCTTTTGTGTTTTTGATTGGTTCATGGGTTGGTTGATTGTGGTTTTCTGGTTTGTTTTCAATTATGTTCTGACTTCTGACATACCTGTTATTGTATTCTAGGTTCTCTGAGTGCACTCAGTCCCTCATGTAGTAATTCCACTTTTCTTCCATTCCTTTCTTACCGACATTTTTCTAAATTCATCCCAGTCTTCCTCACAGCCTTCTTAGTAGCTCCTGCCTGGCTGTGTGTGAGGGCTGTGCACTGACTGGCCCGTGGGCACACACCCATTGCTTACACAGCTGACTTTGGAGTCAAGACTGAATTTTTTCTGTCAGTTTGATGGAATTTGTGTCTCTCTCCCTGCAGTTATAAAAACCTTCAGACCTTTGGGATCAGTGAGTTTACAAGAGTTTTGTTAAGAAGTTCAGTCCATGCTTCTGGGAGCTCCATCACTGGTGTTATGGAGAGCATCCCAGTCCCTCAAGCTCTGAAGCCAGTCAGGTACCATCACAGACACAGCTGCAACAGATGTGCTGTCCTGCCAGACTGCAGTGACCATTAGCAAGCTGCTCCTCAGGTGCTCCCAAAAAGCTCCAAGCAGATGACTTGCTTCATCTTCTACTTTATTTCTCTCCTCTACCACAGCTATTCCTGTTTACCATCCTCAACCCCTCCTAAATAAACTTCCCACTCTAATTTACCCGTACCTCACTGGCTCTGGTTTTGCTGGCTTTCTGCCTTTACTTGGCGACTCTGACAGCTGTCCTGGTACCTCCAGCCTTGGTCCTCTGTTCTGTGCAGCTGTCAGTTCCCTTCCTCTACCCATGGTGTCCTGCTGTCTCTGATGTGGCCATCTTATGAGTGTCACCAAAGGACAGGGGAGGTCATGTGCACTGCTCCCATTTGGCTATGAGCACCTGCAACTCCTCATGTCATTATCTTGTCTGATGTGCAATATACACACACCTTTTAAGGAGAAGATTTACAGACAGACAAACTGACTGTACATGCATATTAAGCTCAAAACCTAGGAGCAATGGCATATTGCCCTGGTAAAATCCAACAGCCACACAAAATCCCTATCAGTCCCAAGGGAAATGGAATTTCAGGAATTTCCATAAGAAAAGAGATAAGTGACAGCACCTGATGGGAAGAAAAGAGATAAGTGATAGCACCTGATGGGAAGCAGAAAGAAATTTTACTTGGGATATGTAGATGCATGGGGTGTTTCTACTGCAGTCAAGGTAGAGGTTGCAAGAAGGCCACTGCTACTTTCAAAACACAGATTTACTTATTAAATAGAAATCTAGAAACTAGATATTGCAACAAGGCTGTGTGAGAAACAGTGAGAATAATAGACTTGTATCTGAATCTTTTGGTAAAAAACAGATGTTAGAGTACTAGTAAGGAAAACACAAAAGCATCTATACACATCATAGATACACAGAGATACAGTGAAAGTGCTTTTTTACAAGAATATACAAGAAGGTGTAGAATTGCATATATTACTTAAAAGAGTTACTCTGAAATTTAGAAAGACCTACAAATTTACTGGATATCTCAGGGTGGATTTATCAAGAGAAAACAGTAATTGCCAAGGAGTAGGAAAGGGTTGGAGATTATTAGTGTGTTTTGGTTTTTTTAGGACACATCATTATTCAAACCTTTAATGCAAAAGTTCAAAAGTTTCAAGAGGTGAAAAAAGCCACTGGGGAGGAGCTACTGTAAGTTTGTTTTTAACTTAAAATTGAGTTAAGTGGCAGAGCAAAGCTAATATGGGGTCATTGTGAAATTGTGAGGTTAACTATATATATATATATAAATCAGATTTTAAGTTCTTGTTCTGACTTAAAAAGCAGAACAAAAGAGGAAAAAAACCCCACTGCATGATCACTCAATAAGATTATCTAAAGGATAAATGAGGACATGAGAGCTACTACCTACTGAGAGAAACTACATTGAATATACAAAAGCAAACCCCTTTTGAAGTGTAGGTAGAAAAAATATGAAAAGACCATTCTAATTGCATCAGTAATTTTTGGTAATGATCTGAAAATTGAAAAAGAATAATTATAAAAGTGTAAACAAAGGCAGATAATTAATGATAAGCATAATGGAGAACTCACATGCCCCATCTGGATAAAAATCAAAAGACTGGGGTGCAACACATCTTTCAATTCGCTAGAGACACAAAATACAATAAGGAGAAAGTCTACAAATACATTAAGCAGTCTAGGGAAGACAAAAGAAAGGAAGAGACAACTGTTTAATTGGGCAGGAGACATAAATATGGAGGCTACACAAAGATGGCTGAAGTATTCCACACTGCTTCAGGTTTCACACATGGAAGAATTAATTACAATCAACCAAATCAATGAAACAAAATTTATTTTAAACATTAGTCTAGGAAAAGAAAAGAAGCTGAAGAATATGTAGAAAAGGGAACATATAAACCTTCAGAGAACGAATTACTTTAAAAAAATTTTCTAACTAGCCAAAGCAATCTCACAGAGATCATTTACAATATATAAGAAGGAAGTAGCAGACAAATACATGTCCTCTATCTACTGAGATAAGGAAAGGCTGAGAAAATGGAAGCATATTAATGTACCTTTGAAAGTCAAAATATTGCAAAATAACAAAAAAAGAAAGCTATAAAAAGAATATAAGACAATCTATAAGCAGACAATAAGAGTTTGCAAAGCATAGTAAAGCTAATGTAATTGCCTGCCACCAGTAAAAAGAAGAATGACTCTAATATATTTACTGATACTGCTGCAAATTTAATAAACAATCTTGTTAATGATAATCTGAATGTAACTACTACTACAGAGAACCACAACTTTGGGGAAAAAAATCACAACCATTCCTGCCATTATAAATTGTCAGTCCTCAAGTCTGGAATCACCAAATTTGGATGACATCTTCAGTGCTGGCCCAAACATGGGACTACAATGTATTTTCAACAATAACTTACACACCTGCAGTGGAACTGCATTCATATCACTGATGGGGTCAAAAAGCATTTTACCAGACAGCATCAGAATTTAAAATGATTTTGACAAAGTTCAGTGTGGTCAAAATTGAGAGGACAACATTCAACAGAGACCAGACAAAGTACTGATATTAGAAAGGAGAGATCATGTGCACTAATAGAAAAAGTGACTATACAGTCAGGGAAAAGCTGGCTGATAGGAAGCTGTGTTAACAGTGATCACATAGCAATCAGCAAGGCCAATGGCATTTCAGAAAAAGAGCATACTTCTTTCTGGGTTATCTTTGCAGGAGATGTCTTATGACAAGGTGTCAATCATTTAACTTCCTGAGCTGGTAGAGCTTTCCAGAGATTATTATACCTTCAAAAGCTATAAACTAGAGAGAAAAAATAAAAAGACCAACAAACAAACCCAGCACATTTTAAGGGGTTGAACCAGGATGCAAGATTGAAAATGCTGTCTTACTACAAGTGCACTCATATTACATAGCATGGTGTTTCATGTAAACCCTTTATGGGAAACTTCACCATTGTATATTCTGTAAAAAATATCTGTAATCAGCCAACAGATTTTCATAGCAACTCCCTTAATACAATGCATTCTCTGTTCTTTCTGATACCCCAATAGGGTAATGATCTCAAACAGAAAAAAAGATGCCTTAGCAGAAAAATGGAAAAATGTAGCACAGCTGAAACAAGGTTTGAATCAGGTTTATTTGGCAAACAAACTAGAAATTACATTACAATTTATTGTAGCATTCTTTTTATCCTTTGAATGGTTATCAACATTTATAGTTAGTGGAGACACTAAGCAGGGCATTTGTATTTTAGGTGCTTTTCATCCCTCCACACCTCCTGGAGTTCTTAAAAAAAAGTGTTTTTATAAATATTCATATGCTTTCTCATTTTTTGATAGTAGAACAAACATCATTCTTCCTCATCAGAACACAATGAAAAAAATATAAATGATCACTATTGACCATACAGTAAAATACTGAGGTCTAGACCAAGGTATTTGCAAAGGTGATAGACTCCCCCCTTATAACAGGAGTACAAGTTGGATCTTGGCAATGATGACACCAGCTGTGGTGAACAGCAGCTCTGCAGACAGAGTTTTGTTAGAGTAACTGCTCAGTATGGTCAGAATAAAGTCTATGCTCTAGAAGGGGTCCTTGGGAGGAAAAGTGCAGAACAATAACAGGTATATTGAAAGAACAGACTCAGTACAACAGTGAGGCCCCAGGGAATGGAGCACACACTACAAATGGTCTGTTCCTGGCCACTAAAGGAGTGCAACTTTGAGAGCTCAGCAGAATTTCTTTTAGAGCACAATAAAGAAAATAAAAAACACACACCAAACACATAAATCTGTAAACATATAATGAAAATGCTAAGGAAAAAACAAGAAAGAATGTAAGATCACAGCCCCTATGAGAATGAGCACAAGGGAAAAGCAGAGAGAGCATTGCTCCAGCAGTGTCTCCCCTGGTTAAGGATGCTGCATCTGATTAATGTCCCACACTCCTTCAGCAAAGGAAAAGTGCTACTTGGTTTGATGGTCATCATATTTTGGCTCTGCAGTTTATAAATCATATATGAAGGGTTATCTGTTACTATACACTTGTAATGACAGTTTAAAAGAGTGGCATGCGTATGTGTGTTTCATTCAGCAGCACTCTCCTCCACAGTAGCATGATTGATACTACAATACCAAGTAAGAATGAGCCCTGATGCAACAGCAGATCATACTTAGACGTGAGCTACTATAACACAGATATGTTAAAATACAAAAAGATTTTTTAATGACTCATAGCATAATTAGTGCTGATAAATGGTATTCAGTTATGCTGCCATCGTTCTTACAATTTTAGAAGTTGCAAAATGCCCATTCAGTTCTACATATGTACTAATATGGTCACATGCAGCAATGGCAGAACAAAGTTCCATGGGTTGATGTCACCAAATGTCAAGAAACTTCCACTTAAAACAGTAAGATTATAGAGGATTAAGATCTACAGGATGGAAGATTCTCTTTCTGCTTGCATTAGGACTACATTTTTTTGCTATACAAAAATATAAGCTATTTGATAAAGAAAAGTTAAATTTATACTCTGCTAAAAACTTTCTCAATTATCAGTCCTCTTTTACTTGAATGACTGAGCCAAAATAAAATGCTATTTATTTTCCCCAGGCTGCATATCACATCTGGAGTGTTCCCTGTAAGGTTTAGTCTGTAAGTATGCACCCACGCAGGAGAGAATGGAAGAACCCTGCAATTAGAGCCCTACGCAAACCAAATGTTAGGCCTGAGTGTGTAGGATTAAACCAGACTATTTACCTACCTCTATCTCCCTTGAAACAGGTGAGCAGAAAGTACCTAAGGAGGAATGGGGGCAAGATTGAAGTCTTTTTCCAACCTTCTTGGCTAGAACAGCTGTGCCACTGCAGAGATACTAATTTCCAGAAGTAAATTGCTATTCCCCCAGAGCAAGGAAGAAGCAGAAGGGAAAATGTGATTCAGAGGAAAATCTGAGTCACCATACTTCCCCAGGCTGGCATTACAATGATGCAGCTCACAAACCACCTCTTGCTGAAGGCTATGCCAATAGGCACAATCTTACCCTAAATAAAGAACAGGATAGTTGTATCAGCAACTTACAGTTTCCAAAAGTAAGCTTTATATGCTGATGTTCAAGGCTTAGGGGAAGAGCAAGAATCTAGGAAGCTCTGAGACAGAGCACTTGCTATGTTCTCGTACTGAAATATCGGTGTCACATGCCTTGTGTCTTTTCATAGCACAGAAGTCCCCTCTGTAGAATCAAAACCCAGATGGATCATTTTATAATGATTAGGCATCACTGTTTAAATGTAGACACCATGAATCACTCTGCAACAGCTGTCAGCAATTTGCCTTGGAAATAAAAGCAATCATCTACCAAGTTTAAAGAGCTACTTTATGGGAAAGGGATAGGAAGCATGTGTTCCATAAAAACAGAAAGACACAAAAATGCAGAAAAGAAAAATGATTTAGTTTTGAGAAAGTATTCTGTAGTACTTATAGACTATCATAATTTAGATGGCTCTGGAATCCTGTGGTCCAACCACAGGGACAGTGCTGAATATTGATATAATCTAAATATGATTAAAACCACTGAGGTATCCATGTATTTTATAATCAGAAATAAAAGTGCATTAGTATTAACTACTTGGGAAAAATATTAGTTTGTATTTCAACAATAAACACCCTATGGCTAAAAAGAAGTTTATTTTGTTTTGAGCCTAGATTTGTATGTGTAAAGAATTTTCTGCTATACATGAGAAAATAAGAGTGATCTTACTGTATTAAATTTTCTGTAAGAAAAATGGAATGAGCATACGGGAAGGACTAAGACTGGTAGACAAAAATTGAAAAATCCTACTGTTTACATTGGTAACCATTATATTAGCAATGCTGTAAAACTATTATGGAAAGATTTAGCTATTTCTGTTAAGAGCCCTTTTTGTGCAGATGATTAAAACTGCTGCCATTTTGAGTCTAAAACAGTGTCTCATAACTCACATTCCCTTCAAAGGCTCAGAAGAGGAAGTACACACACATACCCAGCAAGACATGATCAGAATCTACCTAAGACAGTAAAATCCTTTAACTCAGCAATGTGATCCCAGCATCAGTGCCACAGACAGCACATGCTTGATGGGTAAGTAAGGGAACTGCTTTTATTATTTCTATACCATCCTAGAGTTGCCTTTATCCAAGTGTCAGGAAAACAGGTCTCTTTCAAAGTCTTCTTCAGCAGAAGACATTTTCCTATCACACTTCTCCTTTCCCAGGTTATCAGGTTAGAGCAAAGGCTGGATTGTAATGAATGAAAAAATTCACAGGGGTACATATCTAAAACACAGGAGGAAATATAATTCTGTATCTCTCTTAGCAGGACATTAATTTGGGAATTTCAGGAAGAGAAACATATTTTCTGCCCCTGTAATGCCTTTTTATGTATATTATCCTCTGATGAAAATGCAAACACCGCTGTGAGATTTGGATATTTCATCTTACCACACTACATGACAGGAAAACAGGAGGGAGGGACAATATCACAGGAGTCCACTGTCCAAGACCATAGGTACAGTCTGAGCACTCACATCAGCCACTCCAGTAGCTGTGACACTTGCTAAGCTATTTCACTGATCCCTGACATATCCCAGTGTACTCCTAAAGTCATAACATGAAACATCAAGCTTACCTTTTCTCAAGGAAAGAGTAACTGAATCAAAGTATTGACCTTCTAATAAGGCCCACCTATGGCATAGAACTGTGGTAAGGCTGTATTTATCTGACTTTTGATGAAGAGAAATCACATTTTCAAAACCCTGCTGTGATAATTTAGGCTCAAAATATCTGGCCCCATTATGAATACAACATTTTTCTATGGCTATATATTTTTCTGGACATTTTTATTATCTGTGAATGTGATGTTTAATGCAAAAGGGAAAAAAGGAGAGGAACAATGTATTCTGCAAGACTAATGGACAGCTAAACATAATTCATTAGGTGAGACGGGCAGTGTATAGAACGAGAAGTTAAATCATGCAGCAATGACCTTGGACTGAGCAGCTTTTCTGACCTAATGTAGTGAATTCTGAATTTCCTTTGTGAAGGGGTCCTTTTTTATAATGCAGTAAACACTATAGAGGGGAATTCATATAATCAAATGCAGATGAGTGCATTAAATTACACATAAGATAGTTGTCTCACAGCAAAGAGAGAAAAACAGCCACTTTAAAGGCACAATTGATTCACATACCTGAAAGAAGGCAGACCTAAACCCACCTATTTCTCAGCATTCATTATGGAAGAAGAACGAGCTGATCAGTTCAATAATTCCATCCAGAAGGACTAAGAAATTCTGGTCTTTATAGTTAGCTTCAGGCATCCAGTTTAAATCTCATCTAGGGATTTAATTTTAGAACTGGGGGATGAGGAACATACCAGATATAATAACAAGGCTTACCTCCTACCTCTTTCTCTAAAAATACACAGTTTGCCTCCCATTTGCAATATACCTCAAAATGAGCTAACTACTGAATCATTTAAGGTAAATAGTTTTTCTAAGGAATTTCTTCATTTTGGGTTCTTTTCAATCATGAAGAACATTTTTATCCATCTTACAAAATCTTCCTCAAAAGAATACAAGGAAAATCTGTGAATCTATATCAGGTTGCAATTTTTTTTTTTTCTTTTAAGGAAATACTAGAGAATATTAGGGAACCCTAATTTGTCCACTTCCTCTCTTAGAGCATTACTCTCAACTTATTTAACATCTGTCTAAACTTACTTTGCTGGCAGCACAAAATGTGTCTAGGGAAGTAAACATCAGGCCTGCAGTGCTTGGGAATTGCACAGTATCTCTCCACATAGACCCATAGTCTTCTAGCAATGCTCACGTTGGTTTTGTATTTTAGAAACCAGCCAGATCTGAAGTAGCAGAATAGTGTGTCAGTAAACACAGGTGTTCAGCTGGGACCCGTGTTGTGGGGTTGTGTTTTTGCTACAAAACAACTTAAAATGCATGAGGCATAGTTTTTAAACAGTAAACATCAAATAAGTTCTGAAACTATGAAAAATGAAGCTTTCAGAATTCAAGATATTATTCATCTGTCAAAACCATAGAAGCAGCTTTATATCCGTTCTTTTCTTCTAAGAATAAAGTGCCATGCTACCCACCAAGTATAAGGCATAATGCAATATTTGCTGTAGTTCAGATGCAACAAAAGAAATAACTCTGAACAATTTGAATCAAAAGTACCTTTCTGTAAATGAAGTAGAAAAATAATAACTTTGGCACACTACTTCATGCCCTGTGCATAGTTATTTTAATTAAGCTTATTGGCTCATGTCCTTTCCAAGAAATATGTATTATTACTTATATGATTTTTTTACATTAACTTTTATTGCACTGAATCTTTTTATGTCAATCAACATCAGTACTAAAACATCTATGAAATGTCTGAGTCTGCTGAGAACTAGTGACAAAATGCAACACAAGCCTCAAGACACAATGGCCTGAAAACAGTAGGCTGAGGACAAGACTGCTGAGTTCCTTTGCCAGCATCCTTGCTGGTTTCCTCTTCAGTCTCCATCAAGCTAATATTTTTTTCTGACTTTTCTATATTGAAGCTTGGACATCATAATCATTAGGTCATTAGGTCATCTTAACAGCGACCATATACAGAAAACAAACTAAGGAAATGCAGCTCATTTTAATAAAAAGAAATAGATGCATATATCTAGAATAAGTCTCTTATTCATCATATCTGCTAAAAAACCCTATAATGATAGAAAACAAAAAAATATGTAACAACTTTCACTGAAATATTAAAAGTTATACATTTGCTGTTATAAAATCATTGAGAGACTTCCATCTCTGGGTCCTTAACATGGATTAAACCATGTTATTAAGCAATAGGCAACAATGAAAACAACTTCCTTGATTTCCAGTGCCTACTAATTAAAATCCTCTTACATATTCCAAATTTTTGTTTTCCTCATACTGTACAATTCCTTCTTCTCCATGAAGGCACCACAACTAAAATTCCACACCTTCAGAGATAATGAGAGCACAATTAAAATTGCACATTTCCTGCAAACAACCATTTGCAAAGGCATTTAGTTGTAGTTCTAAAGTTAATAATTTACTGTCTCCATTAATTATAAAAAGGTAAAGTTTTGCTACAAATGTCTGTCTTAAGAAGATCTAAGGAAGACAAGCTTTGGATGTGTTATATAAAAGCATGTAAGAGCAGTGTTACATTATTAAAGGGAAAGCTGCCTTTAAAACTGGAATTCATCAATATTCACCCTTTTAATACATTTCACTAGTACACAAATGACCTTGAAATTGGTTATGAATCTTCTGTGTAGGATGCATAACAAGTCATGGTCAATTAATACACAACAGAGCCCATAATCATGAAGATTATTGCCTGATCTGGAGAAAACATAGTCAAGGGCATTACTGCCTAATTTAGCTTCACAGTCAAATTGATAACTTCAGGACCTCCAGTACTCAGAAACCATAGCAATGAGCACTCTGGAAATACACACAAATCTCTAATAAACAGTGATGCTCTAGAATGGCGTTTAAAGACCGGTATAACTTTTATAAAATAAATATTAGAGCCATAAGTGGCATTTCATAACCTTGCTAACACAAAATTACATGGTCCAGAACATTTCCCCTAGAGCTATTTCTCAATAGAGAGCTGTCACAAAAGACAAAGAATTCAACTCTGGGTTTCCACAGGGGCACTGCCTAAGAAAAGTGTCCAGGTCCTCACTGGAACAGGCCACTGCATGGCTCAGACCAGGCAACCATTGGAAATACCCTTACAGGTCTTCAGAGCTGCAGATTAAGCAAGTACCATGCATTGCAACACTCTTCAGTATCCCACTTTGTTCAGCTCAACCAGAGAAAAGACAACAGGGGTGTGATAAAGAAGATAATCTTAAAATAGGAAGAAAATATGGGGCTACATTTTTTTTCAATTTAGACTGTGTAAGAGTGCATTGATTTTAATGTTTACACTTAATTTCTGTAGAGGTCCTGAACATCATTAAAGCTCTTCTCATTAATATCCACTCTAATTTTTGTGGGTGGTTTTTCACAGCAAAGATGGCCTAGCCTCCCTGCTTCCCCCCCAAAAAAAAGTCAGATGAAAAACTTTGGTACCAAATTGTAATTGATTGTTTTTTCTAAGTTAGAAATGAGTTTTCCATATGTCCTGAAGCAGATGAAAATAAATGAATAATAAATAAGAATGTTTTATACTTGCAGTATTTGGAGCCTTTAATCTGAGGATTTTAATAGAGCTCTGAAAGTATTTCCTAATTAACCTTCACTTTACTATGAACAAGACAAATCCTTGTAACTTTTCTTTTAGCTCAGATGAAAAACAAGAGGGAAAAAAAGGAAAGAAATTGTGTGATTTTTTTTTTCTGTTTTGTGCCCCCATGTTAGCTCACAATCAATAATGCAAAACATTTCTTTAAGATATAACACCTTATTGTCATTCTTCACATACATATCACAGTGAAACAATGTTCTAAATTCTAGTTAACTGTCCCATCTGGAGGCAAGAGTCAAAATTCTAGTGGTACTCCTGTTAGCAAAGCAGTGGGGAGCCAATACAAGTAGTGGGTAAACTGCCTCTCCTGTTGCACCTAAGGACTCTGAGCTACACAAAAATGACTAATGCCTCTTCAGACAACCATCCAGAAGAAAAGATGCTGAGGTCAGTATGTCCTTGTTCCCAAGGAAATCATCACTGTTGCCATCACAGGACTGAGGGATCTGCATGGCTCAATGGCAGGTACATTTCACATTAAGACACGGGAAAAGTGACCTGGCCCTTTCAGGCTCAGAAGGAAATTCCCTGTCCCAAAAGAAGGACAAGTGAGTAAACCAGATTGCTGGCACCATCGTCCTCACCTTCCCCAGCAATATTAGGGATCAAGCAAAGCAAAGAGATCTGCCAGCAAATACATTCTACTCAAGTTAGTGCCTTGTTTGGAATGCTGCAAAACTGCTTTTTCCAGCAAAAACACCATTCCAGGAAAAAACCCAAACAAAAAGCACCAAAAAAACCCCAACAAAAGCAACCACCACCACCCCCATCCTCGCAGCCTGACTCAGCTATTCTGTGCTGTTGATCCAATCTCTTTGCTGCACTTTTACTTTCCAGTGTAACTTCTCTCACTCAAGGCAGGCTGAATTGACAGAAATGAACTCAAATTCTGATGGTGCAGCATTCATGTCAGTCACATTCAATAGATATTGATTCCTTCCTCTCCCTTTTCCATGAATTGCTGAAGTAGGGGTCAAGAAAAGAATAAAGGAATTTTGGAGATTATCAGTGATAAAGCTCTTCTTTGTTAGGGACAGGAAAGGGGAAAGTCATCTTGATCACTGAAAATGCTGACTGAAAATTTCTATATCAGGTCTCACACTGATGACAGTGAAAAGTAGGAAACAACCTGGGTTTTCATGTACCCTGTCATCACAGAGTAAATCATGAAGTTAAATGTTTGAGTTTCAAAAATTATTACAGGGAACAGTAAAGAGAATTTCATAAAAACAAAGCATAACATATATGAAAATCTGAAAAAACCTATAAGGTTTAATTCATACAATCAAAACTAATCAGAACAACATGTAGCTACGTATTCAAAATGTACATGTACATAACACATAAAAATATATCTCTGACTCTAAACTAAAAATAAAATTTAATGGAAGAAATAGTAATCATCCTATTTATTTAAGAATTTACTTAGAGCACAAGACTAAGATTAATAAAATTTTGCATTTGTTTATCAGAAGTAGTTGCATTGAATGCTAAGAAATTAAGACTGAGAGATCCAAAACCAGATATTATTATATCATTCTATGCATTACCCTACAAAACTCAAATATTCTTTGCAATTTATTTACTAATCTGTTGCATGTTTTTATTTGCTTAGAATATTAGCTACCTGAAGAAAGATCATCATAATACAAGATCTGAAATTCTATCCAAATTTTGTTTTTAAATCTGAAACCTAAACAATTACCTAGCTACAAAATTTGTTCCTCAGTCTAAGGTTCAACATTGTATTTGCCAGTACATACATACTGGTTATCAAGTTGGGTGTTTCCATATAGAAATTATTCTAATTCAGATACCTTTGCCTTCTAACACAGAATCCTAGAATCATTTATGTGGGAAAAGACCCTGAAGACAATTGAGTCCAATGACAAACCTATCACTGCTATTCCTAACCATTTCCCTAATATGCCACATATACACATCTTTTAAACATCTCCAGGGACAGTGATGCAACCACTTCCCTGGGAAGTCTCTTCCAAGGCTGACCAACATCTTGATGAACAAATTTTTCCTGATATCCAACCCAAACCTGCCCTGGTACAACTTGAGGCCCTTTCCTCTTGTCCTTCCACTTTCCACTTGGAAGAAGAGACAGATCCCCGCCTGGCTAATGCCTCCTTTCAGGCAGTTGTAGAGAGCAATAAGATTCTTCCTGAGCCTCCTTTTCTTCAGGCTAAAACCCCCCAGCTGCCTCATTCATTCCTTATGAGACTCTGTGCTCCAGACCCTTCACCAGCTCTGCTGCTCTTCTCTGGACTTGCTCAGCACCTCAGTGTCTTTCTCGTAGGGAAGGGGCCAAAACTGAGCACAGGGTTCCAGGTGCAGCCTCACCTGTGCCGAGTACTGTCCCAGATGTGCTGGCCAGACTATTGCTGACACAAGTCGGGGTGTCACTGCCCTGCTTGGCCACCTGGGCACACTCTGACTCATGTTCAGTTGCTGTCACCACGGGGCAGTTTTCAGCTACTTTGTCCCCAGCCTGTGGCACTGCAGGGGGTTGTTGTAACCAAAGTGGAAGATCCAACATTTTGCATTGTTGGAATTCATACAGCTGGCCTCAGCCCATCTTGCATTCTCTCCATCTTCTCCTGCCATTATGAGTGAGGTATTCTTCTGTTAACTTCAGCTGTGGCCCCTTAATGCTTAGGGAAGGGATTGTTATACTGATCACATAAACCCAACCCACTTAGGAAATAAGGCCACAAAAACAAGGCTACAAAACAAAACAGGTGAGGAAAACCAGAACACATAGAGCTGAAGAACATAATTCAAGGCAACTGGATTATCAATATAAATGTACTCTGAAGGCAGATTCACAGCTAGCTACTATTGCACAGCATGACTGTACCAAAGCAAGATGTCATTAAGGCACCCTCATTAACAGTGCCTGCCAAGGAGAGGCAGAGTGCAGCTCATCAGGATTCTGACTCCTATCACCTAGGAGCAGGAATGTAAGAGCTGGAATGGTTCACAGTATAAAAAATATTTACCAGGTAACCAGTCAGGACATAGATGACTTGGAATGTGTTAATGGAGCAGGAGGATGGCTAACTGTCTGGTACCTGCAGTGGATGAGATTTACCTCATACTTATCTCTGAGCAACAGCAGAATTTGCACTGTCTTTTTGCTACAAGTGCCTCAACACCTGCTGTGACTCAGGAGCCCATGCAGCCCAGGAGCAGGCTGTTTCAAAAGCGTTTGGCACTTCACTGTGCTGCCTCCCACCTGATCTAGCTCAGCTTTGCTTGTGACTCATTTAGCCTGCTAATCTCAGGAGAGTCAGGCTCCATCTCATGCATTCCTGTTACTCTGGAGCTGGTTAACTTATGATGGATTCTAGTGTATTATGAGATATTGCTGATTGGATCAGATCAGCTTATTTTCCTAACCACCTTCACATGTCAATTCTGCAGAAAAAAGTGTTTACATTTCCATTATTCCACCTGTTACATCTTGTGTTGAAATAAGCCAGTCAACTGTGAGCTGACTTGCCTCTCAGACCACTGGAAGTATGCAATTTAGCAGAAAGGGTTTAACCTCCCCCTTTAGATCTTTATTACCTTTGGGTCATGTCTACTTCGTAAGGTGTCCATATAAAAACACATATATATCTTATGACATTGTCCCAATTATTTCCCATACTACAATTTAGAACTGCAGTGTGCTGTAGTTTTATATATTAGCCAGTCTGTTTTCCTACATGAGGCTGAAATGAGGCAACCTTGGGATAAAAAGATTCAGAGTAAAAGGCCTTCCATCAATAGTGGATATGTTATCTGTTGCCTCTTTCCTGGCTGTAAACTGAAGTAGCAGAAGTTCATACTATTGGCACTTCTTTTTTCAGCATGATTCTCTATAGACATTTGCAATCCTGTATAGACTGCCCTGTTATCCTGAAGTAAGAAGTAGACATGTCTGATGGAGTAAGGTGTGATGCCACAACCCAATACACACATTCTTCCATTCAGTGTGGATTATCAAGGCAGGACACACTCACTATAAACTGACCAGAATTACCTCACACATCAAGTCAGCTAATGATATGTGGGGACTAACCTTGAGAGTATCTGCTCTGATCTGTTTAAGCCTTGCTTAACATCACAAAAATAATGAAAAGTACTAAAAGAATGTGTAAAATACATTTTCAAGTAACAGACTGGAAGAAACAGATTCCTTTGGGGAGTGCCTTTAGTCTCAGAATTTCCAAAATGTCTAAAAGCATTGTGTCTTGAATTGAAAATTACCATTTCAGTTTCTACCATATAATATTTTTGCTTTCTTTGCTAGAATTTACTTTCAAGAGTTATACTGCAGATATCAGTCAGACTACATAGTTCATTGTTACAACCAGTAATAACGGATGTTGCGCAAGCTGATTTTCTTCTTACTCATCACAAACAAAAACAAAACATAAAACAACAACAACCAAACCACACACACACAAAACCCCCAAAATCAAACCAAATAAAAAAAAAACCCCTCCAACCAACCAAAAGTAGTGTGCTTCACGCTATCAAAATAGTGTCCTTTTACTTACAGACATGTACTTGGAGTGTGCAAACATAAACTGGATTATTCTTCAGATATACTCTTTGGACTGCTCTGATAAGGGCTACACAATTATACCTGCCCATGCCTCTTAAAAACCACAAAGGTTGGTGTGATTTAATGCTATTAATTTGTTCATACAGCTATAGTATGGAATAAATAATCAGAATAATAAGAACATTTCAAAGAACAAGGAACAACCTTTATTACCTCAGAGGTGACTACCTCCTCCTATATAGAACTCAGATCAAATCAAGATATATTCATACAATATTTTTAATTCTATCTATGACTAACTTTCTTCAACAAGGAATAGCACAGATATTTAGGACCTAGAATATAATCTTTTCTGAATAATGCTGTGGCAAAACATACCGCCTTCTTTGAGGTCATATTAAGGAGATTTGTCAGAATGGTGTCACTTTGGCTTTTTGCACCATCCTGGAGTATCAGTTAACAACAGAAATTAAAATTTCTAAATGGTTAAAAATATTCATACTATAAATGCATATTTTTTATATGGCACATGAATCCAAACCATATTTTATTTTGGACTTGTAAGTAGTTACAGAACACTTATCAGAGAAAGAGCAACTAAAGCTTAAGCATTTTGAGATTCATTCCTTATTTTGAGCTTAAGCATTTTGAGATGTTTGCTTCCAAACTAATTACTAGCTTTCTACCTTAAAACACCAGAAGCAAAATTTTAACTACCATAATAATAGCTAAATACTTTACTGGGTGAGATTGCAACTAAACATTTTCAGAACATGCTGCCACTGTTCTTCCATTGAAACAAACTATTTTGAAAGATAAACTGCTCCCTAATCAGTCAAATTCCTCTTGTTAATTAGAACTAGGCTTTTAACAGATGTCCACATGTTCCTGGCAGGCACTTCACAATCTATAGTTTAAAGCATTTTGCTCAATTAATTAATTATCTTTTTCATGTTTATAACATGAAATATGAGCTTAAAGACCACAGGGAAATGATAATTAAATGAAGAATACTATTATTAGTCTCTGTTGTATTGGTTATTTTCAAGAATGCAATCTCTTCCCGACAGGGTTAGATGAAATCATAAAACACTTGTCTGCACTTTTAGCCTTGATGAGATTGTGATATTTATGTTCTCATAACACAAACTTCTCTCAGCTGATCATGAACAACCAACCAAGAAAACATGTTTTGGACTTGCACAACAGGTATTGAAGTAATACAGCAGAAGGTTGTGTGGAAAACAAAAAAGAGACATTATGTTATTTATGATCTTCCTTACGGCTGGCCAACTTTCCTTTCTTATTGGAACACCTTTAGTATGTTTTCTCCTGAGGACACTTCTCTCAAATGACTCCACTCTTAATAACTGTTCTCTCTGCTTCAAAATGTCAAGTTTACACTATTTTTTTTTTCCTTTTATGTCACATTAATTCATTCTTCAAAATAAAATTTAAGAAAAGAAAGAAAAGTGGTAACAGAAAAACACTTTACTCTAAAATCTTATTTGTACTTTTGTTGAATACAGACACTTTGTGAACTCCTAGTGCATTTTTACACAATAGATGTGTGGCATAGAAAACAAAGAAAATATCTGCCTTTGTTGACAGTGAAATAACAAGGCCTTTCTTTTAGTTTTTATGCTTCCAGATCCAGTCATCCTCTTAGAATGGCTCAGTCTATTCTTAATTTTCCAGATCCATTGACATCCACTGTACCATCCTGACACCACAAAAGTTTTTAAATGAGGGTGAATATGACTTAAAACAGATTTTTTTATATTGTTTAAGAATGGAAACAAGAAGCTGAACCTTGCTTTCCAGTGACAGCTCCTATATTCTTCATGGCGAAGGTAACAAGCAGCACATCTGAACATTTTGAAACAGGTGTTAAACCTTTCTCAAGAATTACTGCTGGTAAGAGTGCAACATGCCCAAAGGAAGCACTGTCAGCTTTGGGTAAATATTTTAATATTCAGTATGGATTTTGTTTCTGTGCTTTCCCTCTACTAGTGTATCCAGACTTACTAGCCACTTTTTTGTTCAACTTTACTTCTTCTAAATGATCTGCCATCTCTGCTGCATACTGCCCAATTATTAAATCATTTATTATATGTCTTTCTGTCTTACAGAGAATACTCACATTTTCAGAACTAATTAGTTTGAATCCCATCTCTGCAGTTTAATAATGCCAGTTTGCTGCTGTTTGAAATAAATGAGCAATGCATCACATTTATTTTACAGTACCTGGAAATGTATATTTGCTGCTCCACAAAAGACTGGGAAAAGTCAAGCCTCATGCAAAAAGATTCCCAACACAATTTCTGCCACACACAACAGATGGTGATAGCCAATGCATTGAGTTGTTGGACAGCACAGAAATGAACACTGCAGAAACAATCACTCAGGTTAGGAAGCACACATTGGAAATATATGTTGGTTTTCTTTTGTTTGGGTATTATTTCTAATTTAAGTCAATATCTACATTTATGAAGTCTTTCTAGAGATATTACTAAGCATAGTTAAAGAAAAAAGACCTCAAGGTCTGGTCTTAATACTTGTTTTTTTCAGCACTTACAATATAAGAAGATTAAGCCCAGGGTTTATAATTAATATATATGAATAAAAAATTTTATATATAAAATAATTATTAAAATACTAAAGAAACTACCTAAAATATATACTTCAACTGAAAACAAGATTTGAGTGTGAATAGCCAACCTATTGTCGTGAAAATAACAGGCAACATAACAATAATTTTTAAAATTTTATAATGCTGAAGTGTTTACAGTGTGTTGCACAATATATACATAGAGCCACAGTGACAAAATTTGCAACAGCCAGAACAGTGACCACAGTATCAGCAAATGGTGGAGAACACTGGAGAGACTCCTCATGCCTGAATTGCAGTAGAAAGTACAGCCAAGAAATGCCTTTAAATTACTTATCCAGTACACGGCTGGGCAAGAAGCTGTAAAACTTTTAAATGCATGTGTGCACCTGGATAATGTGTCTAGACTCACTCTCCAAATGTGGGAAGTCCCTTCACACTTCCACAGATTCCACATGAACAGGAGGCTCTGAGCCCCTGAGGAGCTGCATTGCCATTGCCACGACTGAGCTCATGCATACAAATTAACAATGAGCATTTGGACCTGCCTAAAGTGGTTTAATTGGATTTAATGGGACACCTCATATGCATCTGAGGATCTGGGTCTAATTCAGTAAATAAAGATTGATTTCCAAGCAAAATTATAATGCTAGAAGTAAGAAACCTGCCATAGAAGAGGTTTATTTAAACCAGTATAAGGCCTACAACAAAAGAGCAGTTGCCTATGAAGCACTGGGACAACTGGTTCCTCTTCTGAAACAGGAATATAAGGCTGTTCCTTGGATAAAGCAATGCTTGCTCCTCTTTTTTTAACTGACAAAATAAAACTTAGTATTAAGGATTTAAAAATCACTTATATTGATTAAACAATTGTGGCAATTCTTAGCTATTATTATTAATTTACTTCATAAATTTCAGTACCATTCTGCTGAGTCACACAAATGGAAAACCTGGCCAACTGGATGGATATATGGCTCGATTAGTATACTGAGACAAAACATCCTGTTATGTTTCTGCAACATAGCTTAGCTTATTGATTTGTGTATGTGGATTGTGCAATCCAGATGCAAGAAACAGAGACAGCAGTGCTACTTGGGACAGCAAACAGGCACAAGAGGCAGTGGGTAAATGGCCTGAAAGACTAATTACAAGAGAGAGGTGCCCCAAACTACACCTATGGAAAAGAATATTAATGTCACCTACAGCAGCCAGAAAAAAACATCCTCAGTCATTTTATACCAATTCTACCCTTATTAGACATGCATGCTTTTAAATGAGCAGCCTGGAAAAACAACATCAATGCAGAAATATATCTATCAATGAATTAGATTCCACTTGGATACATACAGTCATACATGGTGAACTCCATACACTACTTATGCAAATATACAACTAACAGACTTGTTGTAGTGCATGATCATCCTAAAGGGGAATCTTCATCATCACTGACAATGTACACATGCAGATAGGAAATACTGCTTCTTTCTCTTTGATCAGCCTGTGAAATTTGTCCTCATTCCTTTAAAAGGAGTTACAGTTATCTCCAAGGAGGTGGCAGAAACTGCACAGTTCTTTGGGAAATGCAGCAGCCTCGGTTACTGCATGCCAAAGACAGGGAAAAGGAGAATGAACTTGCATCCTGCAAGAGAGACTTGCATCCTCAAAGAGAGCCTGAATGATTTCTAAGAGCAGCAAAGGGCTGTGAGCAGAACAACAGGAGATACTGACAAGGACCAATAAGCACAGCAGTGAGGAGATGACTGAAAGCAAAGATCATCCTGCAAGGTCACAGGGAGAAGAAGGTCACTGATTTATAAACCTTGTATTTCCATTCTGCTTCATCTGGCCACTTGGAGTTTTCTATTGCTTTTAATAATTATTCCACTTCATAGCCTAAGAGAATCTGGCTTTTTGAACTTCAAAGCCATTTGGATCCTCTTTGGAAAGCTCTGTATAAGGAAAAGGTTCAGGCCTCATTCCCTCAAAGCTCTGGCAGTTTTGGCTCTCTCACAGCTCTCAGTTCTCAATGAAAGCTTAACAGAAATTACACTTTCTACAAGAAAGATAATGTCTTTTACAAACTATAGAATAGAACCATTGGCAAGTAGCACATAAAGGGCTCACTTGAGTATGTCCTGTATCTCCTATGGGTTTGATTTACTCAGCCTTGTGATTCTCCATTCATGTGGCTACTCTTACAAAAGAAAAGAGGTGCACCTACTATCGATGATACAAAAAGTCCCGGCAAAGGAAGCTTAGCAAGTGTGTCAGCTGTAAACCAACTGTGAAGCTGGAGTCCAAGCTGGGATGGCTAATAACACACTACCTTTAAATACAGATGCCTGTAACTGTGCCAGCAATCTGTGAAGTTGCACAGCTAGAACTGTACTTTACTGCCTTAGATGCAGCTTTCTGATATGAATTCTCATTTGCAGTTTTTGGGCTTTATCCTTACACTTTTCATTTGGAGACAAGTCAAGCTGAAACCATTTGAAGTGTACCCAATAAAAGCTACCATAGCTAGCATTAATCTCCAAACATATTTTTTTTAATAAATTTTTTAAAGAATATTTCTATGATCAAAGAGTTCAGGTTCCTTATCAGCTTATGGTATGGATTACCATAAATCTTAAGTGAATTGCATTGCTGTGATGTTTGTTTCACACTTCTTCTTACTGTCCACCAGTGTAAAATATCCTGCAAATACAAAGCACTGTCTAAGAATGCTGCACATGTGCAATTCTATGCTCTTGGAAGCTGTCAATTTAACACTAACATACTGGCAAGGATAACAGAAAGTAGAGAAGAAAAATATTCTTTCAGAGACAAATTCTCTTGATCTCAATAAAGAAAATTTCCTGTCAGATAAATGCTATAGAAAACAGAAGATTTGGTCCATTGTTTTAAAGATTATTTATTTGAAAAAAGGGAAATAAAGCAATTTCCTAGTACCAGGGTTTGCGATTTTCAAAGCAGATACAGCTATACTCATTTGGTAAAGGAAGATGTACAGACAAAACCCCCTGCCCAAACTTAAAAAAGGCAAAAAAAAAATGACTAAAGAAAGATTTTCTATGAAAACTAAAAAGAATGTTTGTAAAAATGAATATTAAAAACATTCAAACTGTGTAATACTATGAATTGGTAACTGACATATTAGCAGAAAAAATAAAATATTAGGCTGGATCAAGAGTTTTGTGACTTTACTAATACGAAACTTCTCATTTAAGCTCAAACTTTGAAGAGTCTTTTCCAAAAATAGTAATGATTTATTCTTCTAGAGTAGCTGTGCAATTTGGGAATAAAATTGATGAAAATTAACTTTTACAGATTTCTGGGATTTTGTCCAGAAACTTAATAGATATTTAAAATTTTTATACTTGAGATGAACATGAATTTACTCTGCCTCTAATTGTACAGAGACATTTAGAGTAAGGAACACAGCAGCATTCAACTCTGCTCACCTACAAAAAGATTCTTGACAGCTCTTGGTGCTACTGGTCAACAACAGGAGCAGTGGTGGCAGCTACAACATTCCCAACCATATGGCAAAACTCAGCTCATTTCCATGAAAGGCCATTATTCTATAAAGTCATAGGATTATAAAGAGGCAGAAAGCTCCTGTGACTAATTTTTCTTTTTTCTTTTTTTTTCCCCTAAAGACTAAATATTGCTTTAACAGATGACAGAAAACATGGCAGAGCTTTCATTTACTGTTTGCGGTTCTGCTGGCTGTGAATGTGATCTGAATTGGTAGATTTGCAAAATGGATGACAAGGAGTTTTCCTGAGCTGACAGTGGTTGTAAAAAGCAATTGGTCTGTTAAAGCATAAAGTTAAATTACTGAAAGATCTGTGAATATTTCTTCCCATGTTTATGTAATAATCTGTCTAGTTTTCCTCATGCCAATACAACCAACACTACATCAACAACAATAAAGGTTTTGCCCCAAAATGTCTTTCAATTTGCAAATCTTGAAAAATATCACATTTTATTAGGCAGACAAACCATATGGTGAAATGCCCTCTTTTCTCTAAATTTATAAGCTTTCAATATAACAGACACCATAAGGTTTTAAGATTTTGACTCTATCTCCAAAATCTTACAAAGAGAACATATTCTGCTTGTTCAGTCAAATTCTCTAAGCACTGGAACCAATGATGCACATCACATATAAAGAATGGTGGATGTATGGTTCTTCAGGAGTTATAGACACATTTGTTCAGCAAACTTCTGAATGGATAATTTTAGTTATTTCTGTATAATTCGAGTGTCTTATTGAGAAATGCAAAGCCTTCAAGCAGATGTACAGGTATTGATTGCTACCATAAGAAAACTATATGCAATAACACACAATTTTTACAAAGCCCCTTCAGCAGGTTAATATGTCAAAGTAATGTATAACATAATTTAAAACAATTACACATCCTTGAAGCATACCAAGAAAAAAAACAACATTGTACTAAAGGGATATTATTTTTGCTAGGTATTGAATTTTCCAACTCTTCAGTGAAAATCTTTGATGCAGAATTATAGGTTCAAAAATAATACAGTCCTTGACATCAGGAAGTGTCTTTAGAAATTACATATACCAAGCACACACAATCGTATTATCTGGGTTCTTTTCAGTTCCATTTACAGGTAGAAGAAAATTACAGAGACTAAATCCAGTATCACACAGACCATGGCTCTTAGTATCAAACTCAGGGCCTTGTATTCAACAGCATCAGCACCTCGATAATCAAGTTCCTGACTCTCACAAGGGCCCTTGTGTTCAGTTCAAATCAGCTCCATTTACTGGTCTCAATCCTGCAAATAACTGATGGCAAACCCATGTTTTGGCACAGAGCTGTGGATGCTGGCTGATGTCTTCTGGAGAATCATGGTTAGAGTGCAAATACAAAGGTATCCAAAACTGTGTTAAGGGTGGTTGTGTCTTCTAGACAAAATGGACAGTGCTGTACACTGTGCTAAGTGCTACCAATTATGTTATGTGCCTGCAGTGTGTGGCTTGTTCTCATATGAATAACTTAAAGAATAATAGACAGAGTGTGAACAACAGGAGTCCCAAGAATAGTTTGAAGGCAAGAGGGGATAATAAATGAGCAGTTTCATATTGATGTGCTTTCTGCTTCAAATCTTCTCAAGTGCATATTCAAGTTTTTAAAACTGTATCCTCACAGTGCTGTAGTTTACACCATAACTTAAAATGCTATGCAAATCCATGTCAACATATTTACTAGTCTTGCTGTGTATCTAATACTGTTAATTGTGCTTACCATAACATTTGCCATTATGTTTTCATACATAAATTATGCAAAAAAATATATTTCTAATGGTATCTGGTTTTAAACAAGTTCTCTAGCCCTGAAGGTGTTAGCAAGTAAATTCAACTCCATTAAAATGAATGGAAAGGTGTGAATATTGATCTAACAGCATTTGAAGCTATTTTTAACTTTTTCTTAATTTCTAGAATGTAATCTTAAATACTTTTCTAGTTTCTAATGCAATGGTGTGTTCTTCATCACTACTGTAGAAAAGAAAAGAATTCTAGAGGTGGAATTTCCTTTACTGCTTGTTATGATGACATCCTTGCAATGGCATTTCCAGTCACAGCACAGGCAAACTCAAAATAATTTATTACATCTTTAATGTATTAGTTTTCACTTTAGCTTGTTTTTTCCTCTTCCCTAAGTCAACACCTATTCAATGAAACTCTTGAACTCTTCTTACTGTTTATGTTAAACATACAGACTTTTGTAATGTTCTTGAAGAACTTGGTGGAACTAATAGCTAGAATAAGAGAAAAAGAATTAATGGTCATTCCTGAAAATAGAGGTAGAAAGAGATGAAAAAGCCAGGAAAGAAAAGCCAGTATAACCAAAGTTTAGTGATAAAAAATCCAAGTTGACTGAAGAGCTTGTTTTATTGTGTACTTGCTATAAAAAATAAGGGAGCAAAGGGGGAATTCTGACGGAACAGGCAGTGTGTAGACTGCTTTTTAAGCTGTTTATTTATGTCACTCATGAAGAAACTCAAAACAACCTGAATCACTATTAAGACTAGGATTTTACCTAAAAGGCTTTCCTATGTCAAAAGATATGGACCTGATTATATAATAAAGAATTTTGGCCTATCTACATCTAAAGAATAGTTACTGGAAGAATTAAATGGTCTCTTTCAGTTCATGAACAGCTACAGGTATTGCTATCTACCCAAAGAGTAATAAATGGAAATATTCATATAAATGTTTTTGCTGTATTGCACCCTTTTGTTTTACAATCTCCTTGAAGATGAACTCATGCCTTCCTCAAAAAACAAATAATGAAATTCTGGTAAAAATCATAAGTTCTGATAACAGAAATCATTAATATTTTTTCTCTTTACTTACTAAACAAAGCAATATTTTGAAACTTAATATCTGAATACATTCTGGCAAAAAAAGCACAGACATTTCTAAGAACTAAACAAATTTTCTGAATTGAAATATACAAGAAAGCTATTTCACCACTCCAATTTTTAGATCATTTAAATGTTTTAAATGTTTTAGATCATTTAAATGTTTCATTTGATGCTTTATAAGTCTCCAGAGATAAATATTTTTCATTACTTTAATGCCTTGTAATTGTTGTTCCTATCCAGGAAGGTGCTGAAGGCTCATTTTGTTTCCAAAACTAATGCAGTTGGTAGGCAAAATCACTCTGTCTGCCTAAGTGTGTATGTAATCATCATAGCAATGCAGAAGGGAGCTCTATAAAGGTATTAGGGAAAGAACATTTTAAAATGAGTTCCTAAAGTTTCCTTAATAAATTATTGTGAAATCTGAATCTGGATGTATGGTATTCACATAGACCAAAACTGGAATGTCTCTTTTCGAAAAATTTCAAGTATTGGAAAATCTATACCCAGAACAAATCTGTGCAGTATGGATTTCCCTAGTCAGTGTTTGGAGTCCTTTCTCTAGTTAGAACAATGACATTTCCAGCTATGTGGCACCTTAACTGTAATAGAACAAAACACTACAAAGCAGCAAGGAATAAGCTCTCACAAGACAAAGACCAGGATAGGTTTCGTCCTGTTTCAAACGATAACTTGACAACTGAACTCTAAAGATACCCCTGGAAAAAATCCATGGAGGAGAAGAAAATCAACATGAACACAGGGATTTGCCTTTCATTGTTTCAGTGCAGGACAAAGGAAGGGCAGTTGGGAAACTGGCCTGTGTGCTGTATATAACCTGAATAGAAGTCTTGAGCAAAGAGCCCTGTCAGTCTGGCTTCCTCCAGGGGCACGACATTCATTTACACAGAAGATAACTCCTGAGACTGCATAATGTGCTAACATGAATAAATTTATTCCCTGCCAGTGGAAGATTTTGCTGTACTATTATTATTAACTAATCTTCTCCATTCATTTTACAGGTTGAAAAGACAAGCAAAAAGTAGATTTTTACAGTAAATGAAATATTTCACTGAAAAGTATTTTGACAATGCAATAACATATATATTTCTTTACCTGAGCCAAACTTGTAAGAAACTTAATGAATTGCTTTTATATCATCACCAACATAACAGCTGAGGTCCCTACACAGCATGGATCTTTAACAGAAAAAAACCCACCATCCTTAAGACTGTACAAAGCTATGAAGCTGTTTCTCAAAATATTCTAGAAAAAAAAGGAATCTAGTTCTGACAGTTTTCCACTGTCTGAGGGATACATGATCTGGAAGCATACAGCTGACTCAAACAGAATTCATGATTGCATATGCTCAGTTTTTTTAAATGTTGAGTAAGACTGTATGAAATAAGCATCAGATGAAGAGTTGTTTTATCTTTCCCTTATTTTTGCAGTTTTTCTCAAACAAAGTAAGAGGTCAACTCAATGCAAGAAAAATATTCATCTGAGAAAAATTCCTCAGGTGCCATACCATTTCTTAACACCTGATAGATTTCTACTGGAATTATTTATCTCTAAAAAATTCAATACTTGCAACCTCAGAATTATTTAGGTTGGAATAGATCTTTAAGATCATTAAGTCCAGCAATAAAACTGACACTGCAAGTCCACCACTAAACCATGGAGCCGAAGTCACTTACCGTGATTCCCAGGTGCCGCTTCTAGACATCTATTAAATACCTCCAGGGATGTTGACTCCACCACTTTCATGGAAAATACTGGACAACCTTTCAGTGAAGAAATTTTTCCTAAAATTTAAACTTCCTATGGTGCAACTTGAGATTATTTTCTCTTGTCCTATTGTTTGTTATTTACAGATACTGATGCATACTTTCTTTAGCAAAGAAAAAGGCTAACAGTCATGTTGTGTTATTTTATGGAGCCTTTCAGCTGGAACCAGTGTCTGTGCTTTAATATCAGAATAAGTCTACAATTCTATACTGACAAATAAAGAGGATATGTGGATAATTCAGGTTTGTCTTAGTTGTGCTTCCTACATAATCTAAGTACACCTTGTTTCTCTGCATAAGACTAACTGTACTTCAGCAGATTAGAATTCCCATTGATTTAAGTGGGAAGGGGGAAAAGAAAAATCTATACTTTGCTAAAGCTGCAGCACTCTGTTTACCAATAATGATTTTGTTCTTAGTTTAGGAGACAGAATGTCTATTTGTCTACTGAGAAAATTCTATAAGACAACAATATCCACTTTTCACCAAAATATTAATTAGGCTTCTAGTGTCCAACTGTAGTCCCACAACGTAATCAATGGATTACTTCCCAATGCTTCATTGTATGCTTCAAGCATGCAACAGCATATCAAGACCTACAGCCCTCTAAAGACTTGCTTACTTTTCTTTCAGATTAAACTCACCCATATCATAATAGATCCAGTTGCAATGGGGAACAAGAACATTTCTCCCATATTTAATAAAAGCCCAAATTCTGTCTCTACAAACATGGGTTTGTTTCAGATTGTCTGGGAGAAGATCTTCAGTTTAATACTCTGTCTACTAAAAAAATATGTCTTTATTTTCACAGCCTACTTCTTCCCTCCAAGATGAAAATGAATGCAAAAGTCTGGTTCCATTTCCAAGCTGCACAAGATATCACTACCATTAACTCCTTTTCACTCTGTATTGCAGTGTGTATTGGTGTAAACTGCCTTCACAGAAGTGTATGAAAAGAGTATCTCTATCATTACTGTGGCTTTAAGCTTTTCACGTTCCATTTTTAATTTTTTCCTAATGCTCTACAATGTACTATTGTATATTTGTTGGTCTGGTGACAGCCTTGATGATACACAATTAATACACAATTACACAGTCAATATATGTAATTTTTTTCTATGTATTGTTTTTCATTCCAAAATGTGTCCTTAAGTTGAAAATCTACTGAAAAATGCAATTCAATTATTAAAATGCAATTATTCCTATGGCATAAAATCATGACTATAACGCTATAATAATCATGACTATAACTCTATAACTAACATACTCCCCCCCATTTGGGAAAAAAAATTAAAATTAAGTTTTCCAAGCCTCCAAGACCTGGAGGTGATATTTATAGCATCATAAAGTTAAGTTTCTTTAGCATTCTTGTTATTTTCTTGTTATTAACATTGGAAATTTTCTTCTGAATTTTAGACTCCTCTCTTTCTCTCTGAAATTTTGTTTTTATTCTATGCTTCAGTTGTTTAAGTACATACCTGTGCTTTGCTTCCTAATGCTTTCCAATTAGCAAAGCATTTACTGAGCTTTCACAGTCAGTACTCTGTGATGGCAGAACCATCTTCTGAAGATGTAGAAAGTTGAGACTACCACTATTCAAATAACTCATTAGAAAGGGTAAAATATTTAATCACCAGCTAGGTTAACATTTTTAATATGTATTGAAAACAATTTTGTTGCAACTGGCAAGAGACCACTAAGTTAAGCTTAATTCCATTAAAGCCAGCCACTGTGACTGTATAATAGGAATATCTTGCATAACTAAGTGGATAGAACTCTTTGAAGACAATGCTGAGTGATGTGGAGGATGGTATGCATTTTTCAAGAAGCATTTGATAAGGCTACACATCAAAGATAACTGGTTATTGTAAGGAAACCTTACACAGAATAGAACATATTTTAGAGAACTGAAAAGCGCATAGTTCCATGAAGACACAAATATTTTTGTCTTGATAACTGCAAACTATAAGACAAACATAAGTCTGTTAGTAGCATAGACACCACACTGGACATATGAGAACACAGAAGCATCAACCCATGCAATTTAGCACAGTGAAATTCTACTACATTGAAAAATATGGGTGTATATATTTATATCCTAAAATTTTAGTCAAGAAATGCATCCTATTCTGGACCATTACTGTGAATAGGAAGGAATCAATCTTTTCAACTTTATGCCAGTATACACTATGAAAAATAGTGTACATGGAGGTATTAACTATGAAGTTGTTTCTCCATTTATTTTAAATTGGAAAGAAGAGCTCACTTGTATTCTGATATCTTTTGATTTGTTTGCTTTCCCCCTTTTGTAGTAGCTGAGTTAAGATAATCAGGCAGCCTTTCGTAGAACTGAGATGTATTTGATTTTACAATAATCTCTATAGAAAATCAGAGAAGTTTTCAAATGCCTTTGAGTAAACTGTATAATGCATTATGAAAACATACCAGGGTGACAATTCCTGCAGCGCACTGAGAGAGATTAGATGCTTCACATGTTCTCTGAGCTATGAATTATGATATTCAGAGCAGGTCTATCTCCTTTGAAATCAAGTACTCCTAATATCTGAAAATCTAGCACCAGTTGGCTCATATTTTTTATATTCTCAGCATATACTTCCTCTAAAGCTGATGAGTCTATCATTCTTTCAGAACAAATATATGCAAACATGCAGGGTCAGTTCAGTATTCAGAAATTGTCATCAATATTTGGTAATTATTACACTGCTGTTTAGGAATGATAAGTAATAAAAATGTCATTTATTCATAAGCATTAGAAAACCTAAACATAGCCTTTCTGCTTTTGATGAATATTGAAAAGTTAATAGTTATTCTTCACTTAAGCTGATATGACTAGTTTGTATATATAACCTCTGAAATTGTTTCATAATAAGCTCTCAATAATGACAGCCTCCACTGATTTACTGTCTAGAATATCCATTGACTGACTGAACCCATGATGATGAAGCAATTGTATTCCCAGCAGCATCTATGCTTATACAGCATATGCAGTAATACATCTTAGGTTTGATTTTATTTAAAACCTTATTCTGAATTCTCTTGCCTACTTTCCATATGCCTATATTTTTACAAGAAATCTGGAAGCATTAAATTTATATGCTTAGTTTATCTACTGATCCCATTAATCAGCCTTTGACTACATGCTAGCAATCTCTCTTGGATACACTAGGTTTATGTCTGTCATAGACAACATCTTTGTTTGGGGTTGTTTTAAAGAATATTTCACAATGATGTTATTTTAAAGCTATGCCCTGGTTATACTGTAGTCAAATGCTGATAAGGTTGGAATGACACCTGACAAATCTCCAGATTAAAAGTCATTTACTAACCATTATATTCCATTTTTGCACCAATATAGTATAAAAATTCTGAAGAGTAGACCAGCAAGGACATATTTAAACAGCATGGAGAGCATGAAAAGAATGAAAGCTTCATCTTATGCTTATAAGTTTACTTCATACAGTCTTGATAGCTTTGACAGCTTTTACTGTTCTTTCAAGTTTCTGCCATATGACTATTTTTGAAGCATTTGAAGCATCTGCTTTTTAGCAAAATATGCTAAAAAGCATCGGAAAGCCTCCTCCATGTTCCAACTTCCCACTCTTATAGATAACTCCTATTTTTTCCTGGCTAGAATGAGCTTTTTTTTCTGTTTGTTTCCATGGACCTTTTTAAGTTAAAACGTCCATTTATAAAGGAACCAATGGAACATATCCACCTGAAGAAAATTAGCTTTACAGTTTGAGAAGAAAATGAAAGCTACTGAGAGTGTGGAGAAGCAAAACTTTTTCTATTACAGACTTCAAACAGCTTAAAGAACCCTGTCTGGTGGTGGCAACCATAACTAAAAGGTCATATAAAGGTAGTCCTCAAAAAAACCACAAGACAATATGGTCTTGTTTGTCAGTTTATCATCTGAACTACTCACCTCACCTACTTTGGTAAAGCTGAGAAGTTCCAGTAAGATGCAAGTTACCCCAATATGAACAGGAGGAGTTATAGTCTAGATAAATGAACCTTGTTATGATATGGCCCTCCTTGCCATCCTGCCCTTGCATCTTCAGCATGAAGTTTAGCATTTGCTTAGACCCAAAAGCATTTAAATTCCAGGCCTTTAGTATTTAATTACAATCCCAGCTGGAGTCAGTACTTCCACAGTGGCATGCAATAGCTTGTAGGACATACCCATCATAAACTGTTGCTCAGTGATTCCATATGACAGACTCCAAACAAACGTGTTCTCAAACGAAAACATTATATTCAAAGCTATATTTTACTAGATGTATTCACATAATTAATTTCTGATAATTTGATCTAATTCAATCATTTTAGGTGCTTGGCTTTATAAAACAGCACAAAAGTAATTTTGCTGCCTTTCCTGATTTGAATCAGGAAACAAGATTTTCAGAATGTTTGTGAATGAGTCAGAATACATATGACATTAATACATGTACACCTGCAAAGATAAACATACAAAAATATGAAAAACTTCCTTGTGATCTCATTTATATTATCTAAGTAATTAATCAGTCAGACAAGGCATACATGAAAAGAACTTCTATTATAATCACTGGCAGTAGCACAGTGACAGAAACATTACATTCAGGAAAACAGGATGAACACAACTATTATAACTTGTGCAGTGAAGTGAAAGAGATAAATCCAACACAAAAATATTCTCATGTCCCTAAAAATTAAACTAAAATAATACTTGTAGTGGAAGAGAATACCTCAAATTTAAATCTTAAACCATTCTAGTTTCCAGAGAATTCTGTCTAATAATAGCCTTACATATCTTTGCCAGTCTACGCTGCTGTTAGAGAGAAACGCTCATTCTCCTTATACCTGAGATCAGGAGAGGATGAACATTCCATGGATTTTTTCTTCTTTTTTAAAATTAACTCACACCTTACCTCTCCATTCAGAAAGTTTTGTAGAGTGCCATGAGTATTTTTGTTGTTGCAGTTTTCAAGAATATTCATCTCTTAGAGAGTTTCAGTTCTTTTCAGTTCTTTCAGTTCTTTTGAATATTTCCTTAAAATGGAAGCTGAAAATATTCCCTCTCTCTGCAGCCATTGGAGAGAGACAGAGGTAAATCTCTCCCAGAGACAGTAAAAGCAGCCATTACCTTTGCCTCCTTAAGCTAAACTCTGAAAGTTACCTGCAATAAATATTGCCTAATCTTTTTCTTCACCCCATTGTGTAAACAGGATTATCTTAAATTCTTATTCAAATAATAATACTAAAAAAATTTATCTGTTGAACAAAGTAGTTTACAGGCAGTAATCAAACCCATTAAATTTCCTACCCAAAACAGGTTCATACTCAACCACAGTTTCATACTCACAGATCCCTGGATTTTGATATAATGGCTGAAAGCCATCCACATATGTGAGGTAATATTCAGCACTACTCTGATGAAAACACTGGCAACCTCTAAAACTCAAAGAAATAAAAGAAATCATGCTGGATATTGAACCTTTGAACTACATGTAACCCTGTAGAATGATGTGAGCCTGTGAATTACAGTAACAAAACCTGTTGGCTGTTTTTTGTAATAGATGGTGAAGAAAGATGTTGTCCTGATAACAGCTGTGATAGATTTCTACAGCAAAACTTATTACAAGTGGGCACCAGAGGACAGTCAAAGTCTTCACTCATGTATAGATATTAAAATTTTATAAATTATGTGCTGTGGCTGCCTTAATGCTTTTCTCTAGTTATCATCCTGCATCATGATGGGGAAAACTTCCGGGCTCATAAGCCACACCTGAAGGCTTTTGCCCTAGATATTCAGAGACATACACACATCCATACATAGTTCCAAGAGAGAATGAGCACTCCACCCCCTTGCTGCAAGATGTATTACTGATTAAAGAATGGTGATATAGCCAATTTATAACAAAGCTGCTACAAATATCTCACTTCTAAATAATACTGAAACAGAGGAGAACACTGCTGAAGTACAAAATTGCACAGTACTTAATTTCTTGTTAATCACTCTTGTTAGTTAGTGGGTTTAGAACGGCAATGAATTTGAATTCATCTGAGTGTCCTGGACCCATTAAACCTGTTGAAAAAGCACTTTAAAAGGGAAGAATTTAACCTCTCTTTTCAAAGGACAGAGAGGTAAGCAAAGCATCAAGTTCAGACTTTTCCTCCTACCTAATTTCTACTAATTCTAGTCTGCTGTGGGTGTTTTTAAAAGACTGTTGATCCAGACTTAAAAAATAGAGTAACAAAAGAAATGATAACATTCTTTCTTAGCTGTTCCTCTCTTTGTTTTGTAAACAATACAGTCTTCTGCAGTTTACAAATTAATAACTGTCCCTATGTTATTTTCTTCTCAGAATATCAACTGGCAGTAAAGAGGCAATGGGCACAAATTGAAATAGAGGAAATTCCACTCAAAATTTAGAATTTTTTTTCCCCCATGAAACTGATAAAACATTGGATTAATTCCCCAGAGAGTTTGTGCAGTCCCCATTCTGGGTGACAAAACCCAACTGACTTGGACAGTGTCATGGGCAACCAACTTTCAGCTGGTGGGCTCTGACTGAAAAATCTCTAGGGATGTCTTCCAAACTCAGCTATTTCTGTTATTCTATGAAATAATTCCACCTTTAGGCATCTGTTGAACATGAACTTTCATCATAAAAGCTCAAATCATGACTCTATTCCCAGAAGAAAACTGAGCAGCTAGGAGCTCAATGACACCTTTGACACTGGAGGTCAGTACAATATTTCTTGCCTAATAATCAGACTTTACTCTGGGCCAAAGCTGGTGTTACTATTGCATTCCTAGGGCAAATGTTGGCATAAACCAATTCCCACTTAAACAATCTCTTTAAATAAATATAGTAATAATATAGCAATCTGATATTGAGTGCCTATTTTCTTAAGATAGTTATAAAGTGAAGATTCAGTTTCCTCTTCTCTTGGCTGATCTGTTGCTTACTGAATGTCACCTGGAGTGAGGTAAATGGTCAGTTTTTCAAACAGCCCAGTTTGGCACATAGAGTTCAGAGGCCACTTCATCATCAGAAAGGTGTTTCAGTACTGATTTATTATTCAATTTATAGAATGCTAAACTAATAGTGAATAAGGTGTTTTTCCATCAGAGTATTTTTCTGCTGCTGCACTACACAGTTTGCCTCTGCAGATGCAGTTTGCAGTTTTGTCTAGCCTACCTGAGAATGATCAGACACACTGAAGGGGAAGGAAACTACCTCAAAAGTCAACTCCTTCCTAATTCCAGACAACCAATACTGCCTCACTGATTCAAATCAAGAGCAGATTCCTTCACCATACTTGATCAGCTGTGTTGTAAGAGAAATAAGAAGCAGAGCTTCTTTCGGATCCATCCCTCCCTTGCCCATTAGTTCAGTTTACAGAGCCAATCACTTTCCTGACCATGTATAGCTCACAAGAGAGCTGAGAGCACCAGACGTGAGGAAAATTCCCTTTCCTTAAAACTTGAATGGCCATAAAAGTCAGGGTATATATTTGTCATTAATCATTTAATACTGATTGGTAAGTTAGACTGTCCAAAACACAAAACATAACCATACTTTCCCTCAAACATGGAAGTCATTGGTTATCTAAATGCATGAACACTCTTGCATACATCAAAGTTCTTCTTTAAAACACTTCTCATTTCATTTGCTGAGAAATTTGGCAAAACTTGTCTCAAATTTTTTGCTAAACCAGCTTCTTGCTTGACTTCAGAAACAACTATTCTGTTATAATAAACACTATTAATAACATTTGAAGAGGTAGTTATGTATTTCTTGCTTTCCTTTCTACTTTAAATTATTTCAAGGATAAAGTCCTATAACCAGGAACCATAGAAGCCCCAACAGTGGAATCTGAAAGGCCCAAGAACTGCCAGACAGGAAACCATCTGTGAGATTCCTTTTGAACTATGGCAAGAACACATCTGAATGTGCAAGAATGGGAAGAAAAATCTAGTGAGAATTGGACATTTCTAGTATATTTTGTTATACAGCAATATTTAAATAATATATCTGGACATGAAAGTGAATGCATTACAGGGACCTGATTTTATTTACATGTACATGTGGCACTTAGGGACATGGTTTAGAGGTAGACCTGGCTTTGTTAGGTCTACAGTTGGCCTCAATGATCTTAAAGGCCATTTCCAAGCTTAATGATTGTGATTCTCTTTTTCTCTTTCTGTCTATGTTCATAGCAGTGATGACAAGTAAGAGGATAGGATGAAGTTCACATTGGAACTTTGTGCATTTTTAACAGTTGCTGTGACTACAGGCAGAGTGTCCTTGATGAAAGAGACCGCTGGGGAAAGAAGGGCCACCTCAGGAGAGGGAGGCATTCCCTAGAGGGATAGAAAAAATTGTGGAAGAGAGAAGATCTTTCTATTTGGCTTTTTCTTTGTGTAGTGTTTTGTTTGGAGCACATCAGATGTAGGAACATAGTAAAAAACAATGCCTTTCTTTATCCAGTCTATTTGGCATTGAAACATTTCTGCTTTAGCTGAAGTGTCATCTACTGTGCCTTCTGCATGGTAGACATGGAGAGCAACTACTGGGGCTGTCCTCTGCCAGCTTAGATCCCTTTCTAAGAGGAAGAGGGTTTGCCTTCAGTTCTTTTCCACACTCTCAGGCATATTCATCTATTTTTTTAAACCTAGGGACAATGGAGGGATACACACTTGCCAGAAAGAGCAAAAGCATCTAGAGATGCTTAATGCAAGGGACACTCTGCTGGGGCACAACTTGAGAGTAGGGAAAAGGGGCAGCATTTGGCCAAAACAGGTATTGTGCTATGATAAAGCCTTTAAAATTGCCAGTTACCAGCAGAACTGTTGGTAAAACTCAAGTCAAAGAGTCCTTAAAATGCTGACACCATTTTGTCCCCATTCCATTTGATCCAGCTGCAGCTGGGTGAATACTGCATTGAATGAGTTGTTGAGGTGTTACCAGGACTTCTTTAAGTCAGGGAGATATTCCCTGTCTCAAAAGGACAATCTGAGAATATAGCAAAGCTCAGGGTAGCACACGATAGAAGACTGCTTTTGTTGTTTATTACCCCATCTTGCTATAATTTGCCTAGATTCAACCTATTTGGACATTTGAATAAATCCTTAAATAAGCAGTATCAAAGGCAGCTTTTCTTCCTGAAGTGCTGCCATGCACAGCTTTATTAATGCCAGCCAGAATTTCTTCATGACACTCTTGTCTAACATCTGTTGTGAAGTGAATCTGATGGAACACACCTGGAGATGATCTACTAATGCCAACACATCAATTCCTATGGATAGCTGCTAGTTTCCAAGTAAATGGCTAATTTTTGCATATGGTGTTTTTAGCAATTTGGAGTGTTCCCCTACTTCTCTTCTATGACATTAGCAATAAGCAAGAACATCTGACTTTGGGAAAATGCCCAAACTCTATTTTCTCTATGTAGAATCTATTTAAACATTTATTTTCCTTCTAGTCTCATACTAAACTAAACTGTATCAGCTTAAAAGGGTTCCCTTACTGTTCAAAGCACCCACAGATGAGAAAAAACAAGAATACACAACAGGTACTGGGAAGAATATAATTATGATTAATTCATTGGTTGGATAATTTGGTCTGGTGATGGAGTAATAATTAAATAGCCATATTAATTATTTATGAATTTGGTTAAAATATAGGTCATGGCTTCCAAATTTTTGAGGAAAATGCTTTCCATTAATCTCTACAGAACAAAATAAAGGCTGCAAGAGGCATCAGCTGTCCAGTCTGTTCTAAAGCACAATTTCTGTCTTGCCTTTTATTTCTGTTCAGACACCTCAAGGCTGAAAATGGCACAGGTGGCTTGGGATCCCTTATTCCCATTTACCTTCATAGGTGTCCAAGGCCTTTTGAATGTTTGAAGGAATTCTGGTATCAGAGTACCTGACTAATGTAGGAGAACCCCTGCTACTTTTGGGAGTCTGCAACTGCAGCTGCTGGCTACCTGCCTGCTGGGCTGTGTCCAGCTCTCCCTGCCACCCCTCACAGCTCTTGTTGCTCAGCCATCTTCATCTTCTTGCTTGCCTCAATGCCACCATAGCATCCACTAAAAACTGGGGTTTCTTTTTTCCCAAGTTTCCTTTCCTACAAAAGACTGCCCTTCGTAATATCTAGCTTCATGCACAATTCAGAACAATTAGGAAAATGATGTCAAACTCTTTCCTCTAATAGGCAGAGCAGAGTGGGATCCTGTGAAGTCTGGTAGGAGTTTCTGGTTTAATTCACTGGCTTTAGATTCAGAGCAGAATTAGGCCATTTGATGCTAAATTCTCAGGATGTGTCTGAATAAAAATAGTACAAATACTGTGGCATTCAAGCTCTTCATCCATAATATATGCATCTTGAAGTGCACAGCTGCCATGCATATATTTATGTAACTGTTATCTGTAGAAATAGTTAAGTATTCAGTTCAACTCTGAAAAAAATGTTTAGAAAAGTTAAGGAAGGCTAAGTGGTGAGCACAAGCAAGAGGCATAGTCATTAGACATACATGTCTTCAGAAGGCATCAAATCACTAACATTTTCACCTGAATCACATAACACAGCTAGAAAATGCACAGAGAGGAACAAGGACATGAGGAATCTAAGCAGACTGCATCTTTTCAGTTAATAAGCAGACAGCTTAAGGAGGCAATGACAAGCATTCACTTTTCACAGTCAAAACACTTGAGGCAATCCATAAAATACTCAAACGCAAGGCTTAAACCAAAGACAATGTAATTAACTTATAGAACCTATTTCCATAACATTTTTAAAATCAATAGTGTAAACATGTTGAAAAACAAGACTGGATAAAACCATGAACAATTGAGACATCAGAAGCTTTTAAACACAGTATGACCTCCAGCCTGAGAGGACCAGACACAACAGAAGCTGGATGTGGATCAGACAGGAAGGTGGCAGCATTCCCTACAAACCCCATCTCTTGTATTGTTTTTCACTATCAGCTACTGAGAGCTTTTGTCTCTCCCATTTTGGCAGCTGTCTTGCACTTACCCTACACTGTTCCCAACCTTCACAAATAAAAATGCTGCAATTAATCTGGTCTATGTATGCAGTGGGTGCTGAGGGCTACAGGAACATCTGTAGCCTCCCTGCTCTACCCAGCTGGTACAGCTATGCAGAACCTCCTTACACCTGCCTCTACTTTTTCCAGATTTCTTCTTCCTTCCTTTCTAAACTTAACTGTGCAAAGTCTTTGGTGCAGCAATACAAGCACAGTCATATTCTGTGTCACATCACATTCACAGTCACATCACCAATATTTTTATTCTGTTGCATCTCTAGCAGGCTCTTGGCAGTATAGCAACCAACATCCCAGTAATAAATGAGCTTTTAAGTGCACCAAGCTTTACTATTCAGCAGCTGGCTTGTGGTCTCCGATCAAAACTTAATGTATACAACCCCTGCATAGGCAGTACACCAAATAGCAATAACAGCAACAACACTAATAAAAATGTAAGACATTGCTCTGACCTCAAGTTGAGAACACAGGTCAACTATCTTCCTAACTATACCAAAATCTATTACTTCAGGGGCTCTTTTCCTAAGCTACACTAACACACTACTGAATTGCAGCAGGTTAGGTAAGTAGGAGCACAATGCCCATTAAGCCTCCATAAACAATTAACTTTTGCAGCTGAGCTCTACAACAAAACAACCTGTCTGCTGCCATGGGATGTTGTTTCACTTCATGTAGGTCATTGGTGAGGTAATAGACAGTTTTACCCAGCAACAGCAGAAAAGTAGCAAAATACCAGCACAACACATCCTTTGATAGGCTTAATAAAAATATAGATCAAGTTCATAGCAGAAGAAATTGAAAAAAAAGCAATTACCTCACTTAAATGTATTTCAAATGTTTGCAAAGTATACAGAATTTTACTGCTAAAAATTCCCAACAAAACATACATTCAATGTAAAAAAATGCCTTAAACTTACCTCTTAGTTTACACTGATTTAATATATTTTTTCTTCTACTTTTCAACTTTCCTTGCATCTTGGGAATATAGTGGTTTTCTCCACCCGTTTCCTTCCTCTCACCTCCTCCCCCTCCAATCTGGCCTCCTTTCCTTCCTTGGAGGTTTTTAAGCTTTAATTTGAGAGTGTAAAGCTGAAAAATATTTGATACAATTTTTTTTTTTAATTAGAGAATTGAGCTCCTCACCATGGTTGAAGCATTTCTGGGAACAGCACCAAAAAGCTGGAAGCTACTGCACTGAGTAGCCACAGCTTATCTCTTAAAATCATCACTCATTTATTTTTCCCAGACAACTAATGTTTCAGCATTTTACTTACAGACATGACTGCAGTTTAGGAAACTAGAAATGAGTCCGAGTCTCTTTGTTCAATTTTGGAACGTGAAAACTAGATTCCCAAATTCCAGCGTGGGCCCATCTCCAGCTGGAACAGGAACAAGACTCACCAAGTGGGATTTGACAATGTATGAGCTGAGGCTTAAGTTAGTCACATTTTAAATGAGCTCAGAAGGGTATTGATGATTATATGTTCCAACTGGAGGAGGTAGTTGTCAGTCTGCCTGCAGTGTGCATGTCACCACACCGGGGAAGGGGAAATATTTTAGAGCTTGTGTGGGATTGGGCTTGCTGAATGGAGCACTTGGGAAGTCTCCTCTCCTATAATTTGGATATTGTTGGGAAAGGGGGGAAAAAGTATAGGTTAGATATAATCTTCAGGAACTCTGTAACATGCATTCACAGCCAGGGGTGTTGGAGAGACTTGGCATTTCTGTATGCAAGTGAGTGGAAGCCTACAGCCTGTTTTAGGTTTCCATTAATTGGCACTAAATTTGCTTTACAGCCTGTATATATATTTTTTTCAATCTTCACTTGGTATGGCTAGAGATTGCTTTCACCTAATAAAGAATATTTTCGTGATATCAAATCTGTGGTAATGCTAAATAAATCATATCTTTTGTAAATGCTTACACATTTCAGGTATGTGGATAACAGTAGTCTTGCTCTCCATTCCCTTTTTGTTCATTCATTGCATTTGTCTTTCCTCCTACATTACCCCTGCCTGAACAACAGCAAATTGCTCTTCCAATCCATTTATTTGTGTGAAACTCAGCAATTGCATGTCTAGTCTTTTACACAATCTATCTGCACATTCTTTCAAAGACAGTATTTCCCTTTTAGACATTATACTGACTACAAACTGGACCTTCTACAACCAGAAAATAAAATGTTTTAGTGTAATTGAATGTGTAGATTTTTTTTGCAATTAGTTAATATGTATTAGGCATATAAAATCAGTTCTGAACTAGTTTATCACAGATGCATTAGCTTCTCATTTCTCTCAATCAGAATATGATACATAATTCCTTCTGCTCATATTTCTAACCTCCTAAGTATCGTTTATTTTCTGTTTCCTGCTGTTTACATCATCTGCTGACTTCATTAACATGCTGTTCACTAGCTTTCTTTAAAACTATTAATGAAACTGTTAAATAAGGCTGAAACAGAGACTAATCATTATAGCAGCACATCGGACAACTGGAATGTGTCATCAGCCAAGGTTTCTGCAGCAAGGTCTAAAAGTCCATTTGTCAAAATAATTCCTTTTAATTGGTTTCACTAAGTTATTTTTTCAATTGACTGATGTTTAATTGTGGCATTACCAGGAAGCCATTTGTGAAACCTTGGCATAGAAAATCTGATTGCTTATATATTTGCTTTTGTCAAAACCAAACTTAATGGAAAGTTTGTGCTTGCTTCAGAATGGGTTTTGAAGTACTTACTACAGTTCTTCTTTCTATTTACCTATTCATACTCACTGTTTCATATTATAGTTTACCCTTACAGATTTGAGATCCTTGAATTAACTCCATGCAATTGACAAAACAATTAGGTTGCTTTAAGGCTGTGAAGAAGGGTATGTGATAACAAACAAATAATATTAAATAGAAGATAATATTATTTACATAAATAGACACACATAGTGAGAATATATATGAATTCAACACAGACACAAACATTTTCAAAAACATTTCCAGCATAACTAAGGGAAGCATGAGAAGTGTCTGTTAAACATCAAAAAGCATAAACAGAGAAGGAAAAAATCTATTTTACCTGCATCATTACTGGTGACCTGCAAACACACTAACCGAGAATAAATTAGGCTAGAAGTGAGAAAGTAAATAACAACCATGAGGAATGCGAGCGTTCAGATAAATCTCCCAGTATATGTAGCCAAGGCAATGAACATAAAGCCTTTAATACAAAGCTGGCTTGGTTCACAGAAGGAGTTGTCAAGTGGTTGCTTGAAAAGGCAGCCAGCCCTGATCTCAGACATGGTGGCCCTCTCTGCCTTCCAGCTCTGCGAGCATTCACGACAGTGAATACCAACTATTCTTAACCCCTGACTTTGTCTTTGAAATTACTGATTCACATTTTCTTTGTAAAGTCTGGAATAAATACTCCTCAGTTTTGATGAACCTCAATTGCCTCATGAAATCTAAAATAAGAAAATGCAATTACTAATCTTCATTACATGAGCTGCTGAAGTTTTAAGTGTAAAACTTTTACCCTCTAAAAAATTAGTTTTCAGTAACTACACATAGGGGTAAGCTTCTCAAACAAGGGCACTCTTGAAGTCAGTGGATTCTGGCACTGACTGAGGTCTTGGTTAAAAAGCTCAAGTTCACTACTCCTGACATACAGCAACTGCATCAGGGTCTGCCTCTCCAGGAGTATCAACACAGACCTGGGGAAAATGGACATAATCTAGACCAAAAGAACACACCCTTGACATTTTTTCTTTTTCTGGGGACAATAACAACAGAAATCTCTCGTGGCTTAGAAAAGATTGAAAATATTTGAATCCAGAACTATTTTGAATCTGAGAAGTGACAGAGCTGATTAAAAAGGACAATCAGGCATTTTTGTAATCATATTATTTTGAGTATATAGGTCATTTCATTTTGAAGTTTTCAGAAAAGACTTGAGGACATTCAAAAATATCAGCCTATCTTTTTATACAAAAAACCCAGTCTCAATTAAAAAGACTTTCAAAAGATTTGCTCATGGATATGTATTTGATTTCATGGAATGAAGCATTTTTGATCCTCCTAAGAGCATTCTCCTCTAAGTTTTTAACTCTTGTCAGTGGAAGAAGGAGCTTTGGTGAAAGTTATTTAACCTTTATAGTGCATTATTTACATAGACTACTCCAAGAAAACTAACAGGGCTGTTACTCTAGGTACAATCTTTTTTATTTGGCTGAATAGTTCTTGGCCTTTTCAAACCACATGACTCATTGTTTTCATCAGCCTATGATCATAATGATACAAAGAAAAGTCACAGTAATTATAGAGCAGTCTTCATAAGAGCTATATTTAATAAGCTATGCTCATCCCTGTTCCAACTCCACTGGCTTCTGTCAAAAGCAAGGATATATTTAACTGTTATGTGCTAGCTGGCATAGCTACAATTATTATCCTTGAGAAAGCAGTAATGCTCTGGCCCTTCTAGAGGTTAAACCTTATTTTCTGTCTGTTAACAACAGTTGAAATAAATTGAGAGTGCAGTAAATGTTCATAGACTTCAAACAAAGCATTCTTTCTGAAATCATGTCTATAAAAGGCTTAATTGTGTTTTTTACCTTTTCAGTTTGACAAAAAAAGCAAAGATGAAAGGTGAACATGGCTATATCTGTATATATGCATGTATTGGCATAAATACAAACATATTGGCAAGAAATATTAGAAGTGTATCATCAAACCCCTTTATTTTTCACTGGATTATTAGCTGTTTAAGCACAATTAGTGACTACTATTAACTTCAGAAGTCTTTAAAAAATGGAAAAAACCCAACTCTATCTAGAGGAGATCACAATGAACATATGAAACAGCAGGAAGATACAGTCTGCTGAGTAGCACAAAGAAAAAATAAGAAAAAAGTTGCTCAGGATACATCTTAGCACACAAACTGAGCATCAGATGTAATCTGTTGCCATCACCAGGTGGTTTACATAAACATTTATCTATTATGAGGCCTCTGCAAATGCTATTTTGAATTGTTACTGTAAATTTATTACAGCATAATATGAGATAATAATAGTAATATAAAAAAATAAACTCAGGGCACCAGCACCAGCCTGGTTCTATTTTACCTCTTCAATTTAACCAGGGGAAAATAATTCAGACTACCTTGAAGGAAGAATAGGTATATTATTGACTTCAAAGGGCTCTCTAACAGTAGCATACAACTTCTGGCATCATTTCAGTCTCATTAGTTCTTGATAATTAAAATACTGTTTACTTCACAGTACATTTTTAATTAATAAACAAAATCATTTACATAGCTTCTTTCTTTGTCTGTTTGCTAGCACGTGTTCTGCCACACAAGTGTTTACTTCCTGCTGCCCTGAAGAGGAGTCCTTGTGCTCACAGCACAGGAACAATATGGCTCAGAGAATCAGATCTACAGAACCATCCTGAAATAACTGGTCATTCAGGATGGGAGGAATGAGGAGTGAAATTTCACATGCAAATTATGGGGGGGGAGGGGAGGGGCAAACAAAAATATAAGATAATAATAACAGAATTCATTAATATCTGGTAATATTAATATAATTCAAAGAACCAAACATATTTTATGTTCATTCCAGAACTCCACACATCCTTCCTATTCTTAAAAAGCATGAGGTATAAAATCCTTCCATTTCATCTACTGCATATAAGATATCTATCTTCCCACACTGCCATCCAATACAGCTCAGAATTCTGGTCTTATAAGCCTCAGTATAAAATGTGCTGTTCTCTAAATTAAAACTTTGAAAGCATACATTGTGTTTATAGGCTGGCTCACAGTCACAGGGATCATATATGCCTGTGTATGTATATGAGTGCAAGAGACAAGACGACTGAACCTATTGATTAATTTCTAATTAAAAGAGAAGGGAGTGAAACACTGGGAAAATTCTGAAGCAACCTTGTATTGTGATATGCAGAAGAATGCAAGCTGCAGTTCATTGGTGTCTCCATAGAAACAAGACATATTGGGGGGTGTAAGACACTGTCAGAGGACTAAAAAAATTCAGCTTCAGCAGAAAACAGAAAAGCACCTGAGGGATTTTTTTTTTAACCAGGAAAACAAAAATTAATTATTCATTTCCTATATGGGAAGCATCCATTTTTAGATGAGTTACTTAACATGCATCAGGATTAATTTATGGAGTGGCTAATCCTATGATTTTCTAATCCATAAAATCTGTAGAAAATGCATCGTTACACTTCTAAGTATAATGCCAAAGAGGAATATAAGTAGGCTCTCAATTAATAATTGAAAGGTCTATTCAATGTGCTGTTAATTTTTGGTAACATTTTTGCACTTACTTTAGACAGTGCTTATGCATTCATATGAATATTGGCTCATAAGCAGAACCCCTTTTTGGCTTGTGCAAAAGGTGTCCCCAGGAGAATTAAAGGCAGTGGGGAGACATTGCTTCAAGACACTGCGCTGTAAACCTGCTCAGCATCCCTCCTACTTCAGAGGAACAGAGACTCAAAGTGTGCAGCTGCAGCAACTATTTTTAAGAAGTTGAACCCACACACAGGATGGATTAAAAAAGGCTCATCTCCATATGCTAAACCTGAAACTATAGGCATAGATTTTTTCCTATGTGACCGAGGGACCTATGCCAGCTGGTAGCTTTTTAGGCTGGGCTACTGTTCCTTGGTTTTATGCCCTGAACAGGCTATTGAAGCCTTGGGGACAGACGTCCCACCTCAGAACCAACCCCAAGCCTTCTCAGCTCTTTTCCTAGAGATATATATTCGTTATTGGTAGAGGTCCCCAGTACTGAAGGTACCTCTTACCTCCTTTTCTACTGAAACAAAAAAGCTGTGGAAATTATCAGTTTCCTCATCAAGCTGTTTCTGCTCCATTTCCTCAGAAGAGAGGAAAGCTTGTCATGCTGCCTCCAAGGCCTGGGGTACAGAGGAAGCACTTCTGCAACACAAGGGAACTAAAGTTCAGAATTGCCATTAATCCTTGGCTGGAGGTCCCTGCAGCATTAGGAGTCTCTCTTAAGCCTATGTTAAAACAATGCATGTTAGATATGAAAAGAGAAAAGGTCCTTCAAGAATAACCAGGTGAGATGATATCATGGTGAGGATCCAACCCCTTGACAACAACTAACCACTTTAAGGAAGACGAGGATTAAAGAAATGGATAACTATGAGGCTTCCCAGCTGCAAACAAGACTTAAGGATTCTAAAAAGATGTCTCAATGTGGAAAGAAAAAAAAGGTTAAAGTGAAACCAGCTATTTAGGGCCTTTTTAGTGTGCTTTTTATGTGTGTCACACATAACCAAGTTCTGTACAAAGCACCCATGCTAGTAAAAAAACAGAGGTCTCACTGAAGACTAAGTATTATGCATATTTTTTATCAGGTATGATCCTCCTAATAAATATTCAGGTACTAGAGCTCTGCCAGAGGATGCAGACTCACTCTCCTAGCTCTCTACCGACTTGCATCAAGATGCATCTAAGATCAGAGAGAATCCTTCAATTAACAAAGCATGGCATCTTGCAGTCAATTTTCAAAATTAACACAAAATAGAATGGCATTATGAGTGAATATGTAATGTTTATGTCCAGCTGTTCTTTTTAGTATATGTGAAAAGATGGAAATTCAGAAAAACGTGAGCTGATATGCACTCATTTACACTACAGTTTCTCCAATCAGTGCACCAGAGCTGAAAGCAGTGAACTTGCAGGAAATCACTTATCCTTCACAAATGCAAAGGAGTGCCTGCACATAAAAAGTTAAAATTGATGGGTACACATGGAAGAAGAAATTATTTAAAAAGAGGTGCATAAGATGATGAAAGATAGCTGATATGGCTATTTTTTTTCAAGGAGCATAAGAATTAAAAAGATAGAATTATTTTTGATCTTATGAAGACTGTAATGCCCCTGTAATTGAATTTTGGACTTTGGATAAACAGTAATACTATCCTACACCTTTGCTTTTATGTACCATTCTTGTCCACCTCATCAGTCTTAGGTGATATTAAGGCCATTTCTCACACAAGAAAAATCTACTCTAGGAATAAGAGATACCAAAAAACCATGTTTTTCCGAAGGACATAATATTAGGTTGCTCTTTAGGGAATCTCTTAAACTCTTCTATGTTGCACCTAAAGGAAAAAAGAGTTGTGTAATCTCAAGTAGTCTGCCTTCACATCCTTCACTGCAATCTCGGCTTTGGGTCTCTGAATCCTTACAGACACTGACGGCAAATGAGGAAAGGATACAACAGTTTGAAGTCTCTTTTCCCCTATCCTGTGCACCCTCTCCATTTCCCAAAGAAGCAAATGAGAAAGGGAAATTACTGACATTTTTCACGATTGTGCTGGTTATTAATAAAAGTCAGACTGAAGGGACAGTGAGAAGTAACACTCAGAAAGGAAGGGTGCTCAACAACACCTGATACACAGCTGCTGATGTATACATCATGATCCTATATTACCACAAGTTCAGATTAAATTAGATGGAATGGTGTCAACATATTGCAGGAGAAAATTAGCTATAGCTTATAGAATAAAGTCTTTATTATCTGTCAAGCCTACTTGACATTTATTTTTACAAATTATGATACTTTATGGGAGGCTGTGCAAACACTCTGACCATTTTTTATAGGTGATATTAGATCTAAAGCACATACCAGCATCATGCAGGGATGGAACTTCAGCATGTTTTTGACATTAGTAATACATACTGAGTTTGCAGTAATGACTCTTACAAGTTCTTTGGTCCCAGGAGTGTGTTACACATATTGCAGTGGGGTCACAGATGGATATTCCTAATTGCAGTTCCAGGAACAGTGAGATCAAAGATCTCTGTCAGATCTTCTGTCCCCATAATGCACACAGACCCAAATTTTCCAGAGATTCAATTTATCTGGGTAGCCAAGGCTGCCTGAGTCAGCACAGGATATATTAAGTTTTAGGGCAATTACTAGAGAAAAACATACTGGCCATGCTGGCTGTCATAGAATTTTGTCACACACAGTTATCAGATGTGGAGAAAAAAATCAGGAATAACTGTTATGAAAGACTGAAGACTACTGCAGTGTGTCCATCATTCAGGTCAGTGGTTATGGCTGTAGTGCAGGACTGGTGAGTAATGTGTTTAATTTCATACTTTGCCAAAGGCTTCTTTGGGGACATAGAGGAACTGACAGAGTCTCTGCCTAATTCTCAAAATAAGGATAAAAATCTTCCCTCACTGCAGAGATGTGCTCAGATGACTGAGGCAGGTTGCTGTAGTGTGCAACAGGTTCACATTACTTTGCTTTTATATGTGTGTATACATATAAACATATATGTGCATATATTTTATTCAATGAATGACATCAAGGACAGTAAATATAGATAAACATTGCAAATTCACTTGCTTTCCTAAAATTTGCAGGTAAAGCATCTTACTTAGAAGAAGAAAGGATTTTGTAAATATAAAAGTTTTATTATCTATTTTTTAATCCATCCAAGACAACCTAGTGCAATATTCTTCCCTTAGTTATTTTACACTTTGGCATATACAATATTCATTGTGGGCATATTTGAGTGAGGTTTTTTTGGGTTTTGAACATTACATATATGTAATGCAAGTTCCTTTAAACAACTTTCCTGCTTTCCATAATTAAAATAAAATAAAGCAGAAAAGGAACATGTTAATTTTCCTGCCAGAGCTGCATTTATCCCTAAGCACTTTGAGCAAGGCACAGCAATGCACAATATGTTGCACAGTAATTCTGCCTGAGTAAAGCTCCTGATATTAAAGAATAACCATGCATCCAAGAGACAGTCAGCCTAAGGCACAGACAGATTGACACAGCGTGGTGCAACATTTTTGTCCAGAATCTGGAAATGCCTGCTTGTGAAACTTTGGCAAGAGTAAGTCTGCACCATATGCATCTCCTTGTAAGTTTAATTGTCTGTATGCAAGCTATTAGTCTACCTTCAGGAGTTACTTTTCTTAACGTCTTCTTCCTTCATTGCAGTATTATGGCTAAATGAATATTGTAATGTCAAATAAATAAAAGACAACCCATGGCAGTTTGAGGCTTTTGACCAAGCCTGAAGCCAGAGCTAATGAATAAGAGTAATCAATCAATCAGTAAGTGTCTGGTTCTAAATCAGTATTGATATTTAGGCAGAATTGCTTCAGGCAAATGTTCCTTTAGCGTGCACCACAGCTCTCCAACATCTTCATCTCCTGCCATCACTGCATCTTAGTGCAGACCTCATTCACTTGTATTCCTCATTGCTATCTCTTCACATTAGTAAATATTGGAGCTATGCTTGATGAAAGAGATATTTCAAGAGATATTTTAAAAAACCTAATAAAGAGTAGGCAAGAGATATTTTAAACCTACTAAAAAGTTGCATTAAGAAACAGTGGTCAGTCCCACTGAAATGGCATGAGAGATCTGCAACAAAATCCAAGATTTCTTTGAATTTAAATGCTGATTATCTAGTTAGTAGCAATAATCAAAAGAGCCTTATGTAGATAAATGAAGATACCTACAAAGAAAAGACATTTACTGAAAATAGGCCCAAATGTATTTTACATTTCCACCTTGCATCTCAGAGCCACATTCACAGATAATAAATCACTGTGAATAGCATGGTGGTGGGTTCTTTAGAAGGCATATCTGCATGCTTGCTAAAAAGGATGAGCACTCCATACTGTGTCCTGTGTGAGTCTACTCAGATAATTTAACTGTATTACAAATTGCACAGACTATACATATCACTTGCACGTATTTTCTACATTATTGTCATCAGGATAGTCCCAAGATAACAGAAGTGCTTGGGGTTTTTGTGTGTGTCTATTATAGCTTTGTGTGGTATTATAGTTTCCTTGGATATTTACTTTAGACTTGGTTTTATAAAAACCCTCATTTAAATAAGCTCACTGTTCATTCTCATGCCTATGAGGCTACACGAGGCTACAAGTACACTTTTTTGGACTTATACTGGTGTCACTGCCAGAAAACATCTGCAAAACATGCACCTGCACGGTTCTACCATTGCCATGGGACCTCTTTGAAGATGTGAGGCCACGTGCTCTCTGTAGATGCACTGCACACGAAGGAATTCAGCATTGCTATCAAGTTGAAGTCAAAATGACATGGAATGTAATCTACACCAATATGAAGAGTAGCAATCTACATCCAAGAACATGGTCAAACCTCCACTTGCAAAGGAGCTGTGCTGCCTGGTGCTCCCTTCCAAGGGGAGCTCCTGGAGGACGAGATGCTGTGCAGTGCAGGCAGTCACACTGGCTGTCTGCCAGCGAGGCATTTCTGAATATTGGCTGATAAGCAGAACCTGAGAGGTGCTCCCCTTGAGCAGCAGGGGCTGGGCCCCTCTCTAAGGGAAGAATCCCATTCCCTGCTGGTGGGCTGAGCTCAGGGCACAGGCTGCTCTGCTGCCCGTTTGCTCTGATTGCTGCTGTGCTGCATGCTGTACAACCTCTCATGGGCTGGACCATATCAAAGATGGACAAAAAGAAGGCATGAATCTTATTGCTTCTACAAATATATTTTACCCCACATTTAAATGGTTTTGAAATAGTTGATCCACACTGTCAAACTGGAGAAGTTTTCTCTAAAATAATACTTCAAAAAGCATTTACATTAACAGAAACACTATGAAATTTATCAGAATATAGTTATTAGGGAATACTTCACAAGAAACTGAGTTTCTTCCCGTGGAAATTTTCATTGACACTTTTAAAAATAAGTGCAATGCAGTCTCCAAAAGAGACAGAATACAATAGATTAGGTTTTAAAGAGAAGAAATTTGGGACAACTTTTAAATTTCAGACCAAAGTGTCATTTTTTATGTCTGCCCTACATTCCATCCTCCTCATGAGAAAAAGCAGGATGCCACTGTCCAAAAGCTTACATGATTTAATTTTCTGGTGGTTCCCCTACACACCCTACCTGCACTCCATTCATATGAGCCAGGGCTTTTTACACTGCTGCTCCATACATCATCAGATAAATTACAAACTTTCTGTTTTAAACATTCCAAAGAAAAAAGCACCATACAGGCAGTGGGTGCCCAGCCCCAGCAGCAGCTGTGACTCTGTGAGGGGAGGCTGGGGCTGCCCCAGCTGGGCACAGCCGGTTCCAGCCGGACACAGCTGGACACAGCCAGACACAGCCGGTTCCAGCCAGACACAGCCAGACACAGCCGGACACAGCCGGACACAGCCAGACACAGCTGGACACAGCCAGACACAGCCAGACACAGCCAGACACAGCCGGACACAGCCAGACACAGCCGGACACAGCCAGACACAGCCGGACACAGCCGGTTCCAGCCAGACACAGCCAGACACAGCCGGACACAGGTGGACACAGCCAGACACAGCCAGACACAGCCGGTTCCAGCCAGACACAGCCAGACAGAGCTGGACACAGCCAGACACAGCTGGACACAGCCAGACACAGCCAGACACAGCCAGACACAGCCGGACACAGCCGGTTCCAGCCAGACACAGCCGGACACAGCCGGACACAGCCGGACACAGCCGGTTCCAGCCAGACACAGCCAGTTCCAGCCAGACACAGCCGGACACAGCCAGACACAGCCGGACACAGCCGGTTCCAGCCAGACACAGCCGGACACAGCCGGTTCCAGCTGGACACAGCTGGTTCCAGCCAGTCGCAGCAAGACACAGCCAGACACAGCCGATTCCAGCCGGACACAGCCAGACACAGCCAGACACAGCCAGACACAGCTGGGCCGGACACAGCCAGTTCCAGCCAGACACAGCCAGACACAGCCGGTTCAAGCCGGACACAGCCAGACACAGCCAGACACAGCTGGACACAGCTGGACACAGCCGGTTCAAGCCGGACACAGCCAGTTCAAGCCAGATCCAACTGCCCACATCAGGCCACGCCTCAGGGATGGCGTGTGTAAGCAGGGGCAAAAATGCTGGTGGGGAAAAGGTCTGTGAGCTAGAACTTCAAAAAACCCCCAAACCAACCGTGTGGGCATGAAGGTGAGAGCAGAGAGGAGGAGGGGCCCAGGCAGCAAACAGGAATTGCCCGTGAGGAGGAGCAATGGAGCAGCCACAGTGCAGCCTGTGAAGGCCCCACACGTAGGCAAGCTGGTCATGGAGGACCCATGGAAGGACACATCAGGAAAGATATGTGTTGAGGAGAGGCAGAGAGGAGTTTTTATGGATAGACCCCTACCCCTATTCCCCATAGCCTTGGGTGGCAGAGGCCAAGGAGTCAGGTATAAAGGAATAAAGTTGAGCCTAGGAAGAAGGAGAGGCCAGGGGAAAGGAGTTATTTTAATTTTTCATTGCTTCTCACTATCCAAACTTATTTTAAGTTGGCAATACAGTGAGTTAATTTCCCCAGGCTGAGTCTGTTTTGCCCATGATGGCAATTGGTAAGTGGTAATTGGTAAATTCCCTGTTTTATCTCATTCCATAAACTATTTCCTACCTCATCCTGCTGAAGGAATAGAATGAGAGGTGGCTGGGTGTGGTCTGGAAGTTGACCAAGGTCAACCCAGCCCAAGGACTGAAATCAGAAATACACACTTTTTCCAGAAATTAAATCATCACATCAAATATTTTGTTAATGAAATAAAAAGCACTGCCTTGAGTCAATACAGAAATAAATCACAGCTGTAAAGGTTTGTATTTATGGCTAACATTAGAGGTTGACAGATGAATATTTAGCAGTTTTTTATAGCAACAATATTCTAAAAAATTATTAAACAGCTCAGTGCTGCTCCTTTCTCTTGCTGCAGGCTGAAAACAGGGAAAGCCTTCATCTGCTTGAGGTTATCTAGCAAAATTTCCATACCACATATAGAAATGGATTCCAGCATTTTGCACAGACAATTTATTTCAGTGTTGTAAGAGAGATGTTTAACCCCTGCCGTATATCAGTGGCAAGTGAAAGAAGGACTCCATGAGAAGAGAACATGGCAAACAGGTCATTTTATGTGAATAAGCAATCTTGTTCAAGCTAACTCAGGGAAATCAAATCAACTTTCCAGACTAAGGTTTAGTTACAGAGATGTAAACTTGGAACAATTTAAACGAGTACCTTTGTGGTTCAAAAGATGGTCTGCTTCATATAAATGCCAAATCACTAATTCCTTCAACAGACCAGACCTCCTATTCCATGAGATGATATACAAACATGTTCTTATTAATCCACATGAATCAACACTGTCTTGCTGAAAATAAGGATCTTTGAACTCTCAGTTCAGATTTATGCTAAGTTCTTGGGAAAGGAGCTTACTCTTTTTTTCCTTCCTCAAAAGCATATGCTGCTTATATCTTGCTACGACATTAGACCTGTCTTTTAATATACTAAGCTCTTTGTTTAATGTTGCCATTACTAGTGAAACACCACTTTTTGTTTTATTCTTGTTCTAACAGAGAGAAAAGAAAGCTATAAAACAGTCCTCCAGCTGATATAAGATTGTTATAATTATGATTTTCCCAGGTTTCTTTTGATGCATAAAATATGTGAGGAAAACCAAGTCAGCTTTGGAGAATATATTTTAAAACTTTCACTGAGCATTCTCATTAATGTGTGGAGCCTGGTTTTGAACTTTTGAAAAAAAGCTAACAGGTTCTCTTGGCATCTCAATTTACTCCATAGCCTCATTAATATAATTTTTAATTGATACTTCTCGCAAGTCAGTAGGAGCTAAGGTTTAATTTTAACAGCAATGGGTTGAGTAAAAAGAACCATGTTTATGTCTTTGAGGTGGACATCAGGGTAAATTTACATCCATTTTTGTCTACTAGTAAGTTTCCCATTGATTTGAATGAGAGGACCTATACACTTTTGCTAAAAACAAAATCACACAAACTTAATTTTGAAACCAGCCTGTACAGTACTCAGTTAGATGTCTGAGTCTATTGATTTTGTAGGTTTAGGAAATGTTTGAGATCCCTACTTCCCTTTACTTGGGCACATTGTTATTTTATTCCTCTCTTATCCTATACAGCTTCTCTGTAAAAGTGTCCTTCATTTAAAGGGGACAGCTGCTTGCACAGTAGTCACACTGTCCCATCCTGTGTTGGAAACTGTAGATCAGAATCCTGTTCTCAATTGTTATTTTTCTGTTCATGACACATCACAGCTGTGTGAATAAGACCACTTAAATTTAAGGATAAAAACATTAATTTAAATTATTTTATATGGAAGAATCTCTATTATTCAATATACAATATGGCCTTGATCCATTCACAGATTTCTATGTGTCTGAAAAAATTTCAATCATATCAGCGCTGTCTGACTTCCCATGGAGCAGGGGCACAGGTGCCTTACACACAGGACTAGAAACTCTGCAGTCCTCCAGCCTGAAATTCTGTTAAAATCTCATCTTTTCATAACCAACTGACTACCCCTAATTGGATTCTTAATGGCACACTGCCTGGAAATTCAAATGTGGCCTCTCTTGATTTCAGAGTAACCCATTTGAACACAGACAGTTAAAGTGACTTGTTAAGACCATTTAACATAAGTGAATACTCTAGAAAGCAAAAAATTATATTACTTCACCCTTAGGGGTTAGGGAGAAAAGGATTCATATTGTATTCATAAAACCAGCACTGTTGAAGGAAAAAGACATAGCAGTTGATCGGCTCATATTGAGCTGTTAATAGAATTCAGAACTGAAATCAGTAAAACAGAAATTGTGCCATTACATTAGCTTTAAAACAAAATCTTTTGAAATACATTTGAAATATCTGAGTTATTTTCCAGGGCTGTGTGCTACTTGTGCATTAGGATTTGTCCTCTTTTTGTCTCATGCAAATATAGTATAGCATATGCAGGCTAGCTGGCTTTCAAAAGCTTCAAAACAAAAATGAAATTAAGTGTAGAATGTGTTAAAGAGCTGCACTTTCAAGAACTTTCTTACAATAGTCTGAAGCCAAATCTCACCAGCTGCAGTGTGTGTCTTCAGTATATTTTCAATTTCAAAACCTTAAATTTTGGAAGCTAATGCAAATCTGCATTCTTTATTAGGTCTTTAAGTCTGCCCACACTTGACTACTGCTGTAATTTTATGTTTTAAAGCTAAAGAAATGGAAAATATGGTTGAAGATGAGTTTCGAACTTGGGCATATTAGTGGCCAGGTTCCCTAAGTGCTTTCCCTGATTTCTGCATGCAGTCATTTTCACCAGACTTCTTCAGAGTCTCAGCACACTGGCAGAAGAGAATCAATGGAAATGTCTGCCCTTCTGTGAGGATGATTTCCCCTTCCTTAGCATAGAAAGAAACATATATGAACACCACCAGATGTAATTTCCATCCATTATGTCAGTCACGCTTCCCAAATATATGAAAGGGGCAACTTCTGCACTTTTATCTCAAAGAACACAGCCTCCTGCTACCTGGAAAAGTATTGCCACCCATGCTTTACAGAGGAATGACTTATAAGGAAACCATATGACCTATTAACAACCAAAAACATTTTCAGCATAGTCACATCCTCACCCTTCACTGAGGTGTCTGAAACACTTGTACTGCTCTTTTTTCCCCAAGTAACTGTGTAATTTATCATTTTATTATCACTGCTAATAGCATGATCACATAAGTGAAATAAAAATATCTGAATCAAAGGGATTCATCTAGCAAAAAAAGTCAAAATGAGTCTTACTACTTTTCTGAAAAAAGTATTGTTCCTCTAGGGGCCTGGCTTGCAAAGCAGTGGCTTTGCATGAAACAGTGAAGACTGAAGTATTTATGAGCCAGCTAAATTTCAGCCCTGAGTGAGAGGTTGGGAGATGCTGTTAATTGTTCATATATAAATTAAGAGTGGAAATTTTAGAATTATTAGTCAACAGTTTTATTAACTTCATAATCCCATCACTATACAATCATTATTAGCACAAAATCCATCTTTTGCTGATTTCATTATTTAAAATGTACTCAGTTCATTGAAAAGGCTTGACCCTAACCCTAACCCATATTTAAATGAGTTAGAAGCAGAACTGGGACCTGACTATGTCTGTCACTAGGGCTCCAAGCTTGGGCACTGACTGTAGTGAGTGTGTGGCCATGGAGCAGGACATGAGCTGACCATGGAGCAGGACAATGAGGAAAGGCACCAGAAGGTCTTTAGGCTCTTCCCTGGCTCTTGTGGCCTGTGCTATTTAGCACTATCTCAGGAGGGCACACACTGCTTTTTCTGGCTCTCTTACTGGAAGAGTGTGTGTGTGTCTGTGCATGTGTGTGTACATGTGTACATGAATGCACAAAAATGTGTACATGAATGCACACAAATGCCTGTTCCTGCTCACACATTACAGCATTCCTGGGTGAGAACAGGTATAGAAGATATGAGATCCTAGGAGAACAAGAAAAATCAAAAATGAATCACAAGATTACACTGTTATGAATATATATCTGTTCTTGCTTACTGAAGCATAAATGCATCCATAAAGCTCCATGCTCAGATCAGACACAAGAGGTTTAATTCAAAGCAGTAAGTGTCTAGATAGGAAATCTAGGGAATTCTGTCTGGGATGCATGGGACTGATTAGAAGTAGGCACCAACAGCACAACAGGCACATAAGGGATCCATCAAAGTAGTACTACAACCAGCTTCAAGGGACACCAAACACTAAAGGCTGTGTTGCCATGCACAATCTCAGAGAATGGAGTTTCCCAGGTTAGAAAGCATTTCAAGCTCATACTTGTTTTCATCCAGAATGGACCCGAAATTTAGACCAAGAAAACTTAACAGGCTTTTCAATATTTCTTTGGATGTAGATCTGATTTAAGATGTTCTTTTTGGAAGTTAGTCTTACTCCTAGTTCCAGATTTTTTTCGTAGATCAACCTAGCTATCATCTGGTGTGCTTTAAAACAGAACTGCATGCACACAGGAAAAAAAAAAGAATATAATTTATAAAAAGCCTTGTTCAGCTTGTCTCTGCATGTTTTGGAAAAAGAATGTCTTGTTAAAGCCATGGTTTGGAGTGTGGCCACAGAAAAAGCCAAGTCAGCACAACCAGGCACACTTCGGGCACAGAGTGGGAAGGAACAAGTGTCTGTGGCAGGATGTGAACCTCTTCAGATGAATTGGCTGAAGGGATAATGAAATGGTACCACAACTTCAATATGTGGCAGTATGGTTAAAATATGGAGAGATAAATGCTTAGACAGCACTTCAGTGCAATAGCCTAAATTAATTGTCTAATTGTAAGGTATAATTTAAGCTTTATCTAAGTCTATGAAAATGTATGCAGACTACACATTTATGAGAAAGATTCCATTGACTACATATAATCAATAAAATCAAGATTCCCTATGAGATTCAGCTACTTAGACTGCCAATCTTTATGACACTACAGTATTATTCCTCTTGGTTTAAGATGTTTTTTCCTTTCAGCTTCTATTATGGCTGCACAAATGGGAAGACGCCAAATGATTGCACTGAGGAAACAGTGAGGCTGAATAGATACAAAATGCTGTCAAACACACAGGGTGAGCAGAAAAAATATGCTTTTAATTTCTTTAGTTCTTGCCTGTTACTTCTAGCAGTAGGACAGAGGGAAGGGGAATAAATCAGATGCAAAAATAGTTGTCCTGATGACAACACCCCACTTGATAAAACCCCAACCATTGATAAAATTTATAGGACCAAAATGGCTTGGAAAAAAAAAAGATTAAAATTTCATTTCTGCAGAAGTCTATAGAACAGCTCCTGAGCTCTGTGCCCTCTCCTAGCCATGCAGGTGATGTGAATGGTGAGGGGTATGAGGTCTTGGGGGTGTTTAACCCAGTCATTTTCTCTAGGAGAGCCAGCACAAAGAAAAGCATTCTAAGAATAAGTACCTCTTAGGTGCCTGATAGATTAAAAACAAGAACATCTGAACTAGGCCCACTCCTCAAAGCAATGCCAAACTCACTTCCCCCTCCAACCCCGCAGCAACATTTCTGTAGGAGATGAAATACCTCCATTTGGGTTTCCTTGTCATCACATAGAGAGGAGCAGCCACAGTGAGGGAGTGTGACTGTGACTGTGTGCTGAAGCAACATCTGATCACCAACACCTGCTTTCCTTTCAGAACCTGCCATTTCAGGTGCAGGGCCCCAAAGGGGTCTTGGCAGCAGGTGCTACCTGGTGCTACATGCAGGCAGACAGCACAACCTGGGGCACACAGCACCTGGCTGCCCTGAGCCGTGTGCTCACCACGCTATCATTTGTGCCATGCTGCTGGAATATTTTATATTGTCATGCCTGGCCTGCCCTTGCCCCTCCTCTCTCTGTGGGCAGAGTACACGAAGTCTGGAAGTCCTCTTCCTCTTTGTGAACTGCTGTGAGATTTTTGCCCACAGGAATAGCACCTGGATCTGACAAGCAAAGAGCAGCCTGATATTTTGTGGCCTCTGTTATTAAATGGTGTGTTGCCCTTATCACGATCCCAGTTAAGCCAGGAAGTGTTTTGCCATCAGCTTCAGCAGCAGCGTGTTCAAGCCCTAGAAACCAAGGATTTGATGATGGCAGGTCATCTAGAAAATGAACTGAAAATTTTAAAGGATCTTTGTGCTCTTGTATCAAATGTCAGATTGAGTGCTTAGAACTGGGAGGGCAAACAACAGATTACTGTACAGACCAGCTAAAACTTGAACCTAGTGACAAAGAATGCCTTTTCTCAGAGATCATGGAAACATGATTCCAAAATAATTTTTTCTGCTTTGGATCTCTTTCTCTCTTTAGTTTGATGGGCAATGATCACCTTTAAATCTTTGACTTTAATACTTCAAGTAACTATTGCTACCACAAAAGCTGCAGTGGCATTTATTATTTCCCTGCAATTTCTCTGAAGATGTTAATGGCAACTAGGATGCAGTTTCATTTTCCTTCATAAAAGAAATCTATTAATTCCTCTGTGGTTTTCTCTATGACATTGAATGCTCTACTGTGCAGGTTGTCTGACAGCAACAGACTTGCTGCCCTATTTGTACCTTGGTAATGTACTGCTAAGAGGAACTAATAGCTTGCTGTGCAGAACTACTTTGCTGGCATTCATACTGTTGTGTCAAATTTTCAGGCTTTATTATCAATTTTGCAAGCATATCTGTCAAAAACAATTAAATTCTACAACAGATATAATTTTTATTGCACCAATCTATGCAAATCTTTCATTGTTGCAGGTATGAATATTTTATATTACACAAGGAGAAACTAAAAAGGAATTCAATTTAATTTAGCCATGGGGTCTCCAGTCAATGATGTGTGGTTTTGTACATACTCCAGACCTTTTCACTGTTCTTGGGCAGAATTCCTAAAGTACATATAAAAAGAAAAAATGAAATGCCTGTTGTATCCAAAAAAAAATGAAGCTGGCACTTATGGACCTTGAGCTATAGTAAATGCTTATCACTTAACAAAACTTTTTTTTTTAAATGAGGTCAAAAAGCCAGCTAATTTCCCTTACTACTCTAGAATAATGTATTGGGATTTTATTTTTGATAGCAATGTGGATTCCATATTCTTTCCTTTGTTTTCAGACTTAGCTCCCTTTATATTCACATTAGAGACAGCTATCTGGTCTCATTTCTACTAGACTCAGAAAACTTGAATGTACCAAAGTCCAGGTATTTGTGATTTTCCTTTATGAACTCCATCATAAACTCAAGCTTTTCTTCTTGAAACCAGAACCAAACTATTAACTACATAAATTTATTGCAATGAAAAAGCCAAGAGCAAAAAATTAAATATCTAAGATGAAAAATCCAAGTATTTAGATCAAAAAGTTTTCAGAAAAATATGACTGAGATTTCCAACACATTGACAATAATAGAATGCCAGAAATAATAAGCAAAATTTGTGGAGCATAACTAACATGACGTAATCTATGCCACGGAATTCTATGACTCCTCCACATAAAATTTAAAAACTTATTAGATAAGGCAGAAGTGGAACATTGTATGCTTTGTGCTATGGTCATTTCTCCTTCTGTATATTCTTTTAATTTTAAGAACTGCATATACTGTTTTAAACATAACAGATGGGTTGCTTTTATTTATGTGCCCTTCAGTGTTCTTATTGCTCCAACTATGTTGATTATATTTTCTGTTATTTTTAGATTATTTTATTATTTATAACAAGCAGCTGCTTTCCTTTAGTGGGAATTATAATAGATGTAAAACTGGTAAAAATTATTAATGCACTTTTGGTTTTTTGGAAAATAAAATTTCAAAATAGCAGGTGGACTAATCAAAGCAGTGACTACATAATTATTTTTTTATCTTTGTTCCTCAAAAGATGCACCCTGAAAACCAGTCAATATCTGAGATTTTATCAGCTAAGCCACATAACAGTTGTATGTCTGAAATACAGCACATACAATTTGGCCTCCACTCATTATCTGCCTCTTTCCTTTAGCTTTCACTTAGTACACACAAAGGAAATCTGTGAAAATGTTTTCATTGTTCTAGATCACTTCAAGAAGCCTTTACAGTAAAAATGCTTCTGTGAAACATATTAAGTAAATCTCATTATGTAACTATTTCAACAAAATAGTCTATAATCTGTGTTTTTTCTTGAAAAAGCAAACAGTAATATCAGGCTCAGTACTGCTGCTTAATCTGCTCATGTGTTGAAGCACCTTCACCTGCCTGCTAGTATTTTAAAATAGCATGTTTTGTTCAAAAAATGATGCCATTAGTCACCAACTTTGCTAAACATACAGATTTTATATACCTAGCAAAAATATTGTATGACTGTTTTCACATTTCAGGAGATACCTTTTAAAGTGCACTGCACTGGGAACTACATGATCATGTTGGTCACTTGTTGCTAAATAGAAAGGATGTAGTCTGTCTCAAATGACAGAGAAACATGACAGGTATGGATCCATGAACTAATTGTGATCAAATGCAGGAACTGATGTTAATGCATGTCTGTAAAATAATCATGTTGATACCACAGAAATAAAACCTTCAAACTTCTCCACAGCAGTGAAATAACAACAGAAATTGCAACTTGTGAATTGACAGCCAGTTTGAACCTTTGTTCTTATTTTATACAGACCTCTCTTTTTTTTTCCTTTGAAGCTTTGGTCCTGCATAAACTTTTAAAGAGCAACCTATTTTACCTGCGCATCAGAAATCTATACTGGAAAATAGAAATATTTTGATTTTTTGGATAGGCATATCCAAAACTAAAAGGGCTAATACTCATGGAAAAAGGAACACCCCAAACCTCTACTGTTGAAAAGTTTAGAGCATGAGAAGGAGGAAAATACAGAGAATTCTTCCCATATTGAAACATTTCAAGGCATTTGAACCCTATTCACTTGCTGCAAAGTTGCCAGTTCTAAAACCAGGATTGAATTAATTTCACTGAAGACCCAGTAACCTAGTGATCCTCCAGACCTCTGCTTAAAGGTATGTTTCTCAAAAAAAAAATCTTACATCAAGTTTTAACCCTTACTGTGCAATTAATATTAGGTATCTAAAAGAGTGCATACGGTGTGTGTGATCACAGCACGTTTTAAAGCTCATTAAATAATATTTCTGTTCAATAGCATTTTTTGTTAGCAACATTTTTAAAATGTAAAGGCTCTCATCACTGTGCAGCAAATATATGGGGGTTTTGGCTCTTATCTCATGTAGTGCACTTGATAAGGAGTACTACTGTATCTTCTGCACGCTGCATTACAAAGAAAACTGTCTTTCTGTAAGGCATTTTCTCTCCACTGCTTTCACATGAAATAAGGGCTCTTGCAGCTGAATGTATCTGGCTGTATTAATAGTCAAATAAAAACTGAAAACCTTCTACTTTATCTGAAGTATTAAAGCCCTGAAAAGATTTTTGCCTTTTCAATTGTGTTCACTGTAATAAAGGTTAATATTGAACTGAACTTATCGTAATCTAGCATCACATGTTAAGTTCCAAATTTCTGCATGTGATCTATTTTCTTCTTTATTGTTGAAATTAGAGAATAGGTAAAAGGATGGCAATATTATTAAAAATTTCACAGCAAAAGCATTTTACTTAAAGACAGTCCAAACCTATTGCTTTCATGAGTAGGATAAAAAACATGGTGCAAAGTGCTCAGGAGACGGAAGGGACTAGCATCTGTTGAAAATTAACTACTTCAACATTAATTAACACATCATTTTCTACCTGATGAGATGGTGTTGTAGAAAGTATAAATTCAAGGCACAAGAGTAAGAAATGAGTCATCTTTGACTTACCGTATCAAAGACTATTGCTGGATTGCAGTCAGCATCCAAACACAGAGCATGAAGCTTCTCACAAATCAGAAAAAATATAAAATCAATGAACAAGTCAATTTCATTGTAAAAATAAAGGCCAGAGATTAGAGTATGTATCCAAGGGTCTGGTTAGTCACAGCTTTGACTAGCCTGCTACAGAGCTCTGCAAAACAAGTATACTGCAGCAGTGTGGCAAGCATAGGATTGCAATGCATGTCCCATATATTCAAGCATAATAGAAAACATGGTCTGGAGCTTATTCCATGTGGAAGTGGGGTTTGTTTTATGCAGGCAGAAAAAAGAAAGGTTCTTTTCCCACATAATAGAATTAGAAATGAAGATTTTTCTTGATTATTGTACACAATAATTCCCCAGGATATCAATTACATAAAGCAGGTGCCTCTGACTCCTGTTTCCCAGATAAATGCCTGTAATCTCATTTCACAAATGATCCTATTTAGACAGGAGCCACCTATTGTGATGATATCATTTGCTCTAGTATCCATAAATGGGCAACTTCCTACAAAACGTCATGACTACTGACGACACAAATTTTTATAATATTGAGTGGGCAGGGTGGCTGATGGGGTCCCATCAATCTACAGCAGCTTCTTCTGATGTGATACCACGAATCCTGCATAATCACATAAAAGACTGTAAATGAAGAGGAGCTTTAAACCTCTCTAGTAAAGCTCATTAAAAAAAAAAAAAAAAGAAAACAACAAAAAAAAACCCAAACAAAACCCCCACACCTAAAACTGGGAAAAAAAACCCTGGAGAGGTAGTAAAGGCAGATAAAACACAATGACAGAGCAGTGGCACCTTTTCAAATGCCTTCGGCACTCTCAAGGATACTGGTAGATATGAACAAAATCACTCTCAGTTAAGAAGTGTAGCTGTCAGTTTCTTTTTAACCAATAATAAAAGACTGGATATCCTTTTCCCTTGCAAATTTAAAATATGCACTGACAGCAAAAAGGACCAGTGCTTCAGTGATACACAAATTAGCCCACTCTTAGTGAATATTTTTCAGAATTAGCAGCTGCTTGTCACAGGAGCTTGGAATATGAACACTGTATCAAATTACCCTCAGACTCTGAAATCCAGGCTGCTAGACCGGCTTGCTTCATGCACCAGCTACATGGAATTAATTTCTTACATCAGTCTTTTCTTAAGAAAAGCCATTTCATTAAATATATGTATTTGGGAAATATTATAATATTCACAGATAGCTGAAATTAGTCTCCATCTGCCTGCTTTAACACACAGAGATGTGAGGAGAGTTAAAGGTGATAATGTGCACTTGCCTACCCACCCTTTTCCCCAAGGGACTCAGTTGTGCCTAGAGGCTAAAGCAAATTGCCTAAGAACTTGTATTTAATATTTTTCCTGGCAGAAGTTGGTAAGAACTTCAGAAGAAGGTCCCCTGGTTAAAAAAAATAACCTCAGGGCATTTTTCAACAGGATCTCCACAAATCTTGGTTTACTTACTCCTGTTTTGAACAGACTAAGCTGCATCTAAACAGCTTCCTAATTCACGGGAAGAAATGCATTAGGATCCATCTGCATTCACGTTTGCACAGTGCTCACCAGAACACCAGTCAAGCAGGGGTTTCAGGGTGGAAAACTTTAAAGCTTAAAAGCAAAAACCTGGAGAGGAGTTTATATACATTTCCACTGATGTAGTTCCAGCAAAACAGTCCACTTCTTGAAATCCAGCCCCTCCACTGCACATTCCCTTCTAATATTTTGCCTTTATTTTATATTTCTTTGGACCAGGGACCACCCTCTACTAAATTTCTGTATTACACATAGAGAGGGTCTCAAAGGCAAGGCAGTGCAAATTTTAATAATAAAAGCAACTCTTTCAGAGTTCACTCCTACCAGAGTGACTCACTTCAGGTCTAGATAGGTTGAAAGCAAAATCTGAACACAGCATCCATGGCTACAAGACACAGTGTGCTGTCAAAGCAGAGAAGTCAATGGGCTTTTTACAGGCACCCTAAAGAGAAGAACTCACTCCTCAGAGACTGAAAACATTGGAGAAAACAACTTCAGAGCACTGAGTAGCCATTTAGACATAAGCAGGTTCTTTCCTTCTCCCTCCCTCCCTCCTGTGCTTGTCTTCCAAGACAAGACTAGCTGATCTCTTTAAATGTGCTGTTTAGGAAAAGACAGAAGCACAGCTTTGGCTCTGGATATCATAACCCCTTCATTTCAGTACTGGGTGGAAATAGAAAAGCATATACTCTGTGTATCCAGATGGCATAAATATTTTCCATGTGTTTCCATGACAAAAGACAAAGATAACACAAGAAACAGTTAGAAAGTAGAAGTGCGTGTGAGTGTAACTGAGATTGATGGTCCAGAAGTTTCTCTCTTGGCTAGATAAAAGCCGATGAAATGGAAATGAGGAGAAGAAAAAAAGACAGAAAATAGCTAAAAATAAAATTAATCACTGCTTCATCAAATTTAGTCCTGCCTTGGGAAACACCAAATGTCAGAATTTCTTGATAATGTACAGTCTTTCAAGGCTGTTCCCAGGATGTAGTAGGCAAGTGCATGCTTTCTTAAAACAATACCTTTTTCAGCATCTGAGCCAAAGAATATCACCACTCTTCTTAAACTAGATTTGAGCTTACCATGAACACAGTGATGTGCTCAGAGCTCATTCCCTGCAGAGGAGAATGTTAAACACGGTCCATGGAAGATGCCTCAATGGCTCTGATCTGTGCTTAAAGGCTTCTAAGCTTTACAAAACATAGTGCTAAAGAGAATGGACCATCATTGCCAGCAGTTCCCATTTATTTAGGGAGATATTGTGGGAAAATACTCCAAGAATATTGCTGTCTCAGGGAGGGCCTGAAGGATTATACTGAAAGGATGAGTCACTCCAGTGAAAGCAATGCACTTGTTCATGGAGACATTGTCATAAACCACAACATCTAATACTAAGTAAGCAAGTACGGTCGACATCTAATTAAACTGCAGACCACAAAACAGAATATTCTAACCCTCTTAATGTCTTTCCTTTATATGTGGGATCTTTGAAATACCCTGATATCCTAACAAATAAGTCTAAATGTCCTTAAACCACCTTTGAAATTCCTACTGAATTTCCTTCCTTTTGTTTGGTTTGTTCTTTCTACCATAACTGGAAACTAGGCCAGTTTCCAGGCCTGTAATGCCAGTCTTCCAGGCATTACAGACAGCTGATAAATCTGAACATTTCTAGCCTAAGAATTAGAAAGGCTGGATCTTCTTTAAAATGTCTGGGCTTTCCACTAATTAAAGTTGAAACCTAAGTTATAGAACACCAGTGGATTATGGAGACTCCATTTTGAAAGTCAGGAGACAGAAGGAGGTTGCCTTCTAAAACACCTACTGATATTTTAGTAGATAGTCTCTAAAGCAGAGACAAAACAAATTGTTTCAGTTAAGTGAGTTTTTCTGCTGGTTTGAGTAACAAGAAACCCTACCATCTTCAGTAAGTATCATTGCAACATATATTAACTTTACCAAACCAACAAAAAATTATGCTAAAAAAATTTTCAATGCTGTCCTTTTAAACTGCAAACAGCTAACAATGAGTACAAATAAAAAGTGAATTACATGTCATCTTTTCCCAGAAGTAGAATAGGAAAACAGCTACTGCACATTGTGTGATGCCTCCTTTAATTGTATTACTTAGGCCACCCCATGTGCATATTGATTAACAAGGCTCACACTAACTGAAACAAGGAAAAGCTTTATAAGAACTTGCACTTCTACTTCTTTCTGTAGCAAACAAACAGGAAAATTAAGCAAGAGTCTTGGACAAGGAAATTTTTAGTCTCCTATCCTACATGATTGCAGCCAAGATCAAAAATGCTAAGGGCTAGAAGTTTTATCCTCATTCTTTTAGCCAGATCTGCTCATGCATAAATCTCTTGAGGAGCTGAGCTGAACTGATGGGATCCATTGAACAGACAACAGGCATCACATTTCTGTACCTAAGCAAAGATTCTCCCTTAAATCCCTCTGAGATTCATCACTTTTGTTTTTCAACAGCACTATAGAAAACTCAAAGGGGGGTTTCAGCCTCATTAGGCCAAATTCAATTTGTTGTAACATAGCAATGTTTATGAAGAATAATGTGCACTTTTTAATTACTCATCAAAAATCTATTTCCCAACAAAAAGCTAGAAATATCAATTACAGGTATCACAACTAAATAAATTCTCAAGAATGATAATAATCACAGTAAATTGTTACTTAATGCCAAAAACAATTAGAAAAAAAGTTCTGTTCACAAGCTCAGTTTTATACCACCAGCTGCAATGCTGGTGTCCCAAAGAAAATTTGAATTTGACATCCCATTAACAATACAGGTGTAAAAAAATTCTACAAAATAAAATTTACATAGTCTGATAGAAAAAAAAATACAAATTTTCATTTCCATATGAATATTAAAATAATTGAGAGCAGAAATTTTATAAAAATTTTGAGGAGGACTTTGCTTTTCAAATTCTGGTTAGCACAATTGTTGATTGTAAGGGGCAATCATGGTTTGCATCTAGTGACTTTTCTAAATGAAATAGAATTGTTTGGGAATGGAAGAAAAGGATAAAAAGTTCTGCCTAATTTCTTTCTGTCTGTGAAACTCTACATTTTACTATGTAATTTCCTTTTCAAATGAACTCCCCACTTCTTTGAAAGACAGCTGCATTGAAACATTTATGGCTCTAACGTCTGTAAAAAATACTGTTTAATATAAGCAGAACTAAATACTCTCTTCTACCATAGACCTTGATACTGTAGGATGCCTGGTAGATTTTCCAGAGGTCAAATGTTTGGTAGGGTTCATCCTCATAGTCAAAAAAATCTAATTCTTGGAGCATTTCACATCTGGATTCTCTATAAATTATAGCTATTGTGACACAACATTGCCTTTGCTGGGCAGGACACCTAGAGAGAGTTTTTTCCTCATTGAAGGTCAAAGCTATAAAACTGTGCTAACATTGACCAGCAAAGCTATAGCATGGCCATACCATTGGCATGAAAATGAGAGGGTTCTTGCAGGTTAGGATGTCAGAAATTCTTCATATTTTGGTAGTACCAAAGTGGAAGATGCATCTGTGAGCAGGAGAGCTTTGTGAACAATGATTCCTCACTCATTTGGAGGCAACACTGCAAAAACATCTGGCTGCCTTTTAATGCAAGTGCTGAAGAACAGCTGTAATAACAACAAAGAGAAAGGCAATCCTGAAAGACCATGTACAAAAAATATAGCAGTATTTCCTTCTTTTAAAGATAATGAGTTTGTTCAAAAATTGCACTTATTTCTTCTTACCAACATCTCCACAGAGCTTTCGTTAGAGACTTTTAATATCCTCTCCTTCCTTCCTTCCTGAGCTTGCTTCCTTCCTTCCTTTCTTCCTTCCTGAGCTTCCAGACATTTCTTTGCAGTTGAATTTTCAGAATGTACTCAAGAAAATGGCATTTCAAAATTATTATTGTAAATGAAAAAGAAAAAGCAACCACCTGGTTTCCCTGCATGTTTAAGCTTAGAGCAGTTAAAAACTCTATCAACTTTGCACTGTTTCATTTTGACAAACTTTATAACAGGGCCATTATTTTTATCAATTTTTGTCAATTAACACTGCTTCTGAGTGTTAATTGAGAAAACCACTAATCTGAGAATGTTTGTGTAGGCTTTCTGACTTTTTTTTTTTTTTAAGCAAAAATAGTTATTAGTGATTTGTGATAAATGACAGGCTTTAATTTTTCTATCTTTTTGTTTTCCAGACTATGTCCTTTGTCAAACACAGTTCCTTCACTTGCAGTCCTGTTTTCCTTGCCTTTACTTCCCCTTTTCCTCCTTCCCAATTTTCTAAGTTCAAATAGACAAAAATGTGATGTGAAAAGAGACTTTAAAAATTATCTTTTCTATCTGGTTTTTGATTTTACACATATCTGATGTCTTTGAAAGATGATCAGTAGACTTTATGACAAAACAGAAGATGCTGTTCTAAAAAAGCATTCTAGAAATCATGGAAAAATAGAAAAAAGAGGAAGGACTAGAAGATGACAAGTATTATCAGGTTAAATCTCATATTAAATCATCTGTTCTCCCTTGACAAATTTTTGGGAAAGGTGGAGAGAGACATGACAGCAGATGTTGGTAGTTCAAAGGCTTTCAAGGGATCAGGAGAGCCCAAAGGAGGCACCTCACATGGTGAGGCTCCAAGTTGAGGCATTGTCTCCAATTCACAGCCATGAGAAAGAGCCTACAAGGTCTCAGTAATATTTCTTGATAATTTGCTAAATACAGCAACACAGTCTAGATCCTCTGGCACATAAATAAAATTCTGCTTCACACATTCTGTGCTTTGTTAGCCAGTATGCAAATATGGCTACTATGTCACCCCAAAATTAACTGTGTCTTGTCCTGCAACAACTAAAGTACCAGAGTTTGGACCTTTGCCACTTGAAATGTGGGCTTGACATCATGTTCAGGTCCTTGTCATGGCTGATGATAAGCTTTGTTTTGAAGGTGAAACAAAGTCAAATTCTGTAACTTCACTTGTTGCCAAGATACAAAACAGCTGTCTTTTGGCCATATCTCATCAGAGGCACCGGCACTAATCCATTTCCAAGCATCCCAGCTCATAAACTCAGAACTATTATGGACTCGATAAAGTCAATCAATACATTAGTTAAGTGAGATGGAATGATTTAGCTCTTAGGGGGAAAAATATAGGCCTCAGTGTTATTAAATGCTGGGTTTGAGCAACATGGAATAATGAATTACAAGAAAACCATTCAGACAGACACACCTGTCTTGGCACATTCACTTGAGATACAACCAGGAAAACAAAGTCTTTTTTGGTTTGTTTAAATAAATTGAGAGAATTTCAAATCAAGGACTGCTTCTTAGTATATGTTTCAAAAAAGCTTCTTGAAGAGCTTTTTTCTGAGACCCTACTTCATACTGAGTATGTGTAACAGCTCAAAAAAACGCTAAATTTGTCCCTTACAAATTTGAAAAGTCAAACTCTAAAGTATCAGTGTAGGACTGACAAGTTTTTCAATGGTGGAGAAACCTATAGCACTTATACGACTTCTCCCTACTGAAAAATCTGAGCTAGACAGAAAAACATAGTATAGTGCCAATGGGAGGAACTGGGGTACTCTGGATATCATGATTTGCATTAAAAATACATTTTGACACAAATTCTCTTCAATCTTACTTAAAGTAATAAAGGTAAACATATGCATGTATTTACACACACCCTAATAACCAATAATGTATGTTGCCTTAACAGAATTTTTATGAGGCCAATTTTAGAAACTAATTGAATCTGTCTTTTATTTTAGAAAGTAAATAAATTTTATTTAATGCTCCCTATTTGAAGAAAAGAATATTCACAATATAGGATAGGGAAACTGCATCATTTTAACAAAAAAAAAAAAACAAAACTCTGAATACTTTAAAGAAATTATATACAATATTCAGTATTGCAATATTCAATACTCAAATGTACAATAATTTCAAATAATAGGAGTTAAATCTCCTTCCTCCTATATCAGGCTACCTTTTCATTCAGAGAACCTTGTTCACATCCGAAAGGAAAGTTCCCAAGCTGACATGCACACATGTACTACAAATTCAAATTTTTTTTTTTTTTTTGCTTGAGGCTTCTAGCATAAACTATGGCAATGAAAATGTGCATTGAAATTACTGGTTAGCCTGACTACTAAAAATAGTTATTTCAGCCATAGAAAACAACATAGTAGGAATATACTTTCTGTAGATTATTTCTCATAAGTTTTGTGTTTCTTGCAGAAAGACAATGTGAGCAAGACTACTCATTAACAGTGGAATGCAGGAAGAAGTAAAATCCTCCACAAAGAGTTCAAGAAAGTACATTACAGTATGTCTGTAAACCTGCTTTTCTCTAAGGGTGGCTGAGGGCCAGAAAATTACATGACAAAGATGCACATATCACAATAGATTACTTAACCCTGCCAGTCTGCAAAAAAACCCCATCAGTAATAACATTAATATTCACAGTGGCACCCTTTGATGCTTTCATAATTTAGATTTGACCTCAGTGAGAAACCTGGCAAACGACTTTTGTTCCCATGTTTCTGGTCTTTTATGAAAGGACAGTAACACCCCTGCATCAGCCCTGCATCGCGACTGCCCAGCAAGCACCCACAAATGTTTGATATCCAGGATTTTGCAGTCTAGAACTGAAGCACACTGGAAAAGCTGATACGTGTAGAAGTCACTATGGTTACTGCCTACACTTTCTTTGCCTCCAATAAGAGCTTTCATTTCCATAAGCATTAAAATTCACCAAATGCACCAAAATTATTCAGACAAAAAAATAGTCTCTCTGGTTTATAAGCCTTTTAGCTGTGTTGCTTTTATCTTTTTAAGTATAGGCTATTAGCTGAGGCATATTATTCCACATCTGAATATAAGAAAAAGTATTGCAGGAGAAACCTTGTGGTGGAAATGCTTTGTGGACCCCCAGCTTCAGCAGTGTGTGTGGAACAGCTGTCTGCTGTTGGCCAGTGCAAAGCTGAAACCCAGAAAACGCTGTACACGATGCCAGAAAAAAAGCACTAGCTGGAGATTCAGCAAACCAAATTCAGATGATTATTGTTAGTATTATTGTAAATCTTTCCAACAATAAGAAAATTAAAAGTTCATATTCTGTAGTTAGATTCCCTATCCATTGTAATAAGAAATAGCTATACGTAAAACAAATTTTGGGGTTTTTTTGGGGGGTTTTTTTGCCTTTTTTTTTTTTTTTTTTTTTGCTTTTCTTTATCTTACAGCAATCAGAATGATTCTTTCTTTCAGTATTCTTATATAAATGTCAAGCTGGCCAGAGCCTGTAATATGTCCTGATCTCATGGTCATTCAGTATACCAAGCTCTTTAAAATTCTATCCTGTGGCTGTGTCCTCAACAGTCATTTAAAACATTTCTTAGTTTTATCCTTTTACTTCAGTTAGCTTCCTACTTAAGTTCCTTCCAGCGCACTGAATGATTTTGTTCCGATATTGCCTGTTATTTTGAAAATCTCCCTGAACCACCATTGCCAATTCTCCTACATACAAGAAGCCTATTTTTTCTTTTCACCTCAAATACCTCCTTACAGCTAGTTGCTTTCAGTGTGACATGTTTGACAGATCAATATATTCTTTATCAGTTCAGTTACTTCCCCTTATTTTTCCTATATGTGATTTTGCTGATGCCTTTAGGAGAAAGTTCTTAATACTACTCTTCAATATACTCGATGAAGTCTTTTCACTGAGAACCCTTTTTCAGAAAGAGCAGGGTGCTCACTGCATACAGGACATGCAGGTAAAATACTTGACACCTTCAGCAGGAATTACACCAAGCTCAGCTGTGGTTTATAGAGAAGCAGCACCAGCAGAGGGTTATTCCTGCTGCTGAGGTAGGATATGTAGTCCCCTCAACACCCAAGTCTACAGAATCTCTTCCAGCATTGCCAGCCCCAAGCAGTCGAATAACACCCCCAATATTCACAGATGGAACTTTCCCAAAATCATAAATACTTTCTTAAAAAGTAAATATGAAAATTGCCCTTGACACTTCTGACCAAATGTCCAACCTGTAACAACTCAGAACACTGCCTATCACAACATTAGGATTCTTAAACCAGACTGGAAAATAGAGCTTTACCCTGTAATCCCTCACTTTCATAATAACAAACTCTTGCTAAGATATGAAATGTCACACAAAACAAGAAATCAACAGTGGTCACTTTTTCATGTTTCATTTCCATATATGACACTTAGATACATTAAACAAGGGGGAAAGTACTTCCTAGAAGTTCGAAGAATTCAGCTGTTGGCTTAAAATATCAGCAATTTCTATAGAAGTCATAGAAAATATTGAACAATTCTCTGCTCAACATTTTCCAATGTAAATGAGAATGTGATAAAGGTTTACTTCTGATGAAGTCTCAGTAAATGCACATGTATCCAGATTTTGTCAGAACCAGAAGCAGTTACATGTATCCAGATTTCGTCAGAACCAGAAGCAGTTTGGTAGGAGCTTATAAAACTTGGGGAAGGAGAGTACACCAAAAGGCTGATATTTATTGATAGAGTGTTACTCTGACATTTAAGCTGTTTTCTGTTATGCCCGCTTGCTTACTTGTGCCCCTGTCTTATTTCCTGGGAGAAATGCCAAAAAATAAAGTGACCTCTGTATACTAACTATTAACTATGCCACATCATGTTGCTTAAAATATGTTATAACCTGATTGGCACAGAAACACATTTTGTTCTGTTTGGGAGCAGTTATTGCCAGAACAATGAAAATTCACAGCCCCAGCTTCTTGGGAAGCAAGAAATCAGCTCCAAATTTGGGTTTATATTGGAGTTCAGCTGCAGCATTACAAGCCATGGCAGAGTATCTTAATCACAGACAAGGTAATTTGTAATGGTACAGTATTTAAAACAAGCACAAGTCTTGCTCAGATTAAATTAATCCAAGTGGGGGATCAAAGACCTGTGAGGATATAAATTATTCTTTAGATATCATTCCAAGCTGCAAACACATAGGAGACATGCCCTGACTTTACCTAAAGCACAGACAAATACACTGCAGATTCACAATCACAGCAAATAAAGAAAATCACGCAGTATAAAGAAAACGCAGTTTTAAAAAAGTTACTATCTTACAGAACACAGCTGGCTGACAGATTTAAGGAGAAAATGATGATGAGGAACAAGTGACTTCTCTAGGCTTGGAAGATGCCAAGACACAGAGTGAGCTGCGAGGGGTGAACCAGAGAGCAGAGACAGCCCGCCAGAGAAGAGCCAGGGATGGAGCGGGGATCAGAGCTGCTGTGAGCGGGGAGAGCGGCTGGGCTGCAGCAGCACCGCTCCTCGTAGGCTCTGCTTCAGCCAGCGCCGCTGGAACGCGAGTGGACGGCTCCATCTAGAGGCAAATATCCCCGGAGCCGGGAAATGGCATCGCTGCCACCGAAACTCCTTTCTCCACAAGTCAGATCTACTCAAAATAGCGCTCAGAGCTGCTGCTCTCTTGGCAGGGATGTCCAGCAGGATGGAGCAACCTCCATCCACCTCACCATCTGCAAAGGCTGAGCAGATGAAAATGAAGCCAAGCTTTCCCTGAAATCCACCTCTCAGTTTGAATGGTCTCCCACACCCAAGTCTTGCCGGACTGACTCTGCAGCATCCATAAAATGACACAGATTGAAGGCTTACTCTCATTCTGATGGCAAGAATTCTAATGGGTCCCACAGGCAAAGGCTTCCAGCAGTCCTTTACTACTTGTGTCTCATAAGAAATACAGAGTATTTCCCACGAATATCTTGATAATCTATATTCAGTATCAAACAGAGCACCAGTAGGGAACATGAAGTTACAGAAACATTTAAAAAAATAATTATTAAAAAGAGATTTATTGTATTCGCAGGGATCCACAAGTAGAGGAGAGAGAATGATGCATCTGACTCTATCTTATTAGAAGGCTAATTAGTTTATTATACTACATTATTTTATATTATATCACACTATGTTACATTACATTTAAACTGAACCTGCCAAGCACTCAACCCTGCACACAACTGCACTCCACTGTACTGAATTTCGTGACTGTTAGCCAACAGTCTCCACACACACACACACTTGGTCCTGTTAGGCCAAGGAAACAAAACACCATAATTTTGGGTAAACAATCTCCATATTGCATTCTACTTTGGCACAACACAGCAAATAAGATAAGAATTGTGTTTTCTTTCTCTGAGGTTCAGAGAATGGGAAACTCAGAAATATTCTTGGGAAGAATTGTGCCTTGCTTTTCTCTGTGAAGAGAAATGTGGGGCTACAAATGTGTATATTTCTTTATGATGCAAAGGCCTTCTCTGTTGGACAAAGATGAAGCTATTCTTTTCTGTCCATCAATAAGTATCTCCAACCACAAATTAATACTGATAACCTAGGAATATCAAATCACACACTTTAAAAATTATAAGCAAGTCTAACTTCATCCTCTCTACTGCTGGGGTCTGAACTGTTATTGCTGAACTGTTATAACTGTCAAGTTATTCTCATGGAAGAGTTTCCATGAGTTTCTTCTGCACTGATCAAAAAATTTTCAAAAATAAGCCTTTGAGTGGATGTCTCTAAAAGCCCTTTTCTCCCAGTCACAGGCTAAAGCACATATTGCAATGTAATTTTACAAGCTTAACTCCACTGTAGCTTACTGTATGTCTAAAAGGGCAGCAAGCAGTTATATGAATATAATTCTTCCTGTTCACTTTTTCAGGCTTGTGGGGTAAGTATCACCAAACCTGCACTTTTTATAAATCAGTATGTTTAGATTCAGACAAGCTGTGTATCTGAGCAACAGCACAGCAAGGAGCGACTGTTGTCTATGCATTACATTTTCTCAGATTACTCATTTATTATACAATAGTGTCCTAAATTTTACCCATCACTTTCTTCTGCTGTTTGTTAGTGAGGAAGAAAATTTGGACTCAAACTAGTTTACTTTTGCCATGATCATGTATTCTGCAAGTTAGGTATAAGTAGTTAAGATTAAAACTGTTAAGCTGATTATTGTAAGCAAGATACATTGGGGACTGAGGGGAGAGAAAAAAATAATACTCCTTTTCTTACAAAAATGATTTGCAGAAGTATGTGCTCACTTCTGAACCTATTTGTTTTCTGTGTTTTACTCATTTTAGATGTATTTTTGCAATATGAATACAAATCTAAATTAACAAATGCAAAGGCAATATACTTTACAGTTCTAGGTTAAGTTTTGGGTTTCTTTTAAGGGCATATATTTAATAAAGAATTGTTTATTTTACAGGATTCATTGCTGAAAACAAAACTAGCAAACTACACAGTCATTTCTTCCCTGACTTCTTCCTACTTTAGGAATTCAGATCCAGTTTGCTGTTACTCAAAACAAAATTGCTGGCAGGTATGACTCATATCTTTGTGGTAGCAAAGATTATAAGATGTATGCCTATTTATGTAGCACATGCATAAGAGCACAGTGGAAGTTTTTTAAGGTCTCTTCTAAGAGAAGTGCAAGAGCACGGATGGAGAAAAAGTCCAATGGAGTCAAAAGAGGACCCCAGTAGACTCTCACATGTGTTTGCAAATACATACACATACAATGGCAGTGAATATGTACCAACACCTATGGGAAGAGTTGAATATCAGTCACATGAAAACATCAGAGCTAAGCTCCAAGAGGCTCTAGTGATTAGTGATTAGCAATCACACTCAAAGGCATTCCCACCTTGCAAGCTCAGCTTCATCCCTTGGCCTCAGACCCAGAACAGACCAGTCCTCAATCAAGTCCTGCCTCTTTGCAGCGTTTGGCTTTGCAGCGTCCAGCACTGATTAAATCAATCTCTCAAAGACACTGGTGGCCAAACAAACTGCTCAATTTGTGTGCCTGTGAAACATAGGCCACCATCCCCAGCTTTACCTGGGTAGTCCAAAACTGAAGAAAATACAGGTGAGAGATGGACCTCAGACTTTCATTATTGCAATAAGTTTTTGGAGGCAGTCATTCTATGAAAACATTAATTTATCTAAATGGATAAAAGAGAAGAACAGCTTAGGTCAACATACAGTGCTTAGAAAGGTGAATAAAATATGGAGGGAAGAGTAGCATGCTTAGAAAGATGGAGAAGAGGGCCTGTTATGGTATGTGTTAAAGATGTGGATAGGGCAGGGATAGTTCACAAAAATTTAACACAGCCCTCTCTGTGTCAGGAACACATATGACACAAAAATTCTAACTTTTTTTTTTATGTTTGGAATGGCTTAGCCTTCTCTTGCTCTACCTGAAAATGGTAAAATATATGAGCAGTGACTTCCGGTGACAGCTACACAAGTATCCATGGGTGTGATGCCAAAACTTCAAATGTCGAAATCGGAACAAGATTGAGACTATTTCAGTCATTGTAGATCAATGTTCCTGGTCTAAATTAGTCAGCTGCCTGTTATGCAAGATCATCCTCCCCGCTAGTCATTCTCACAGGGTATTTACAGAACACTGTATGGGAATGGTGAGAATCTGAGTGAAGGTACTACCAGGAGGAGGCTATTTAAAAAAAGAATGTACTGCATACATTTTCAGGCAGACATTTAAGTAGACATTTCTGTAAAGCATTTGCTTTTCCCTTTTGCATTATACAGGCACACATACATACATGTATACACACATACATACATGTATACACACACACACACCATGTTTTCATGTCATTGCAGGTAATGTGGGTAGGAAGGCATATATAAATATGTTTAAAAAATCTTTTTGGAACATGAAATACTTCTGCTACTTCTGGGTAGCACAGGCTTATTTGGAAATAGCTTTCAAAATGCAGCCTTTGGAGAAAAGTATTTCACAAATCAAAGTGATTCTCTCAAAGCTTATTTTGCCATGATAGCATTTACTAGAGTAGGAGGAAGAGGAAAATTTTGGTTTATAACACCCCAGTGGATTCAAATCTTCTCTTTTCTGGATGTTTGTTTCAGTGTCCTGAGCTAGATGTAAAACATCTTGTTAAAAAGATCACAACCAAATGCACATAAAATATTTCGCCACAATGATCTGCTGCTCTTCTTCTTCTTTTCTGTCTTAGATGCTTATTTCCTTACCCTCACTGATTGGGGATGCAATATAGTTGCATCTGTACAAGATAATTTCTGCCTGCTTAACTAATGCTAAAAGACTCCTTTTTGGAAAAATACAGAACAAGTAAAGTGATCATAAGGTGGACTAGCTCAAAAAAACCCTCATTAAGTAGCCTTCTGCTGTTTGCATCATATAACAGGATTGCTCTGTGAAGACTGTTATCTCAATAACTGTTCTATGAATACAGTCATAATGAAGGTGGGGGGGAAAAGTCAAGGAATGTTCCAATTTTTAACTATTATTTTTACTGTATGTTTTCATTTTTATTTCTTAGTGGGTATAGCACATTAATTAAAAGAAGCCCGATTCATTTTGTTAACACAGAATACAACATGATCTGCACTGATTCAGGGTCCATCTTATTTGCTGAAGCTGGAGATAAAGACTCGGAATTGCTGAACCAAGCCAAGAGTTAGGCTACTTTTTTTATAAATCACATTTTTTCAATAGCACTTGACCAAAAATGCAGGAGCTTCAGCAAAGCCCGCCAAACTCCAAATGGACTGTCTGATGATTTGGCACAACTTGAGATAATGCTGAAAGCAAGTACAGCCAAATTAGTACTTTCATTCAGCTAAAATGAAATGGACTATAATATAAATAGATCAAAATTGGGCCCAGATCCTGCAATTCACTATGCAGGCAGACTGTCAAGTGCAGAATCAGCACTTTGGTGAGCAGAAATCTAATGAGGAAAAGCTCTAAAATGCAGAAAGAATTATTAGAAGAAAAACTATTTAAATCCTCCACATAACTAGAAATATTTGCTAAATACCACAGATTCTAATAAATGTGTTAAGAGTACTTACTTTGAACCTGTAAATGATTCTTTAAATGTAGTAAAAATAATTTCATGCAACAACGTGTCAAGCTAGTTTGGAAAAAGCGCTAAAAAGCCCCTGATGACTGTGTTTATCCACAGCAGAGCAAGTGTATAATCAGTATTACCCAGACCAAGAAGCAATGCACTACCTGAGCACAACACAAGTGACACAGATTTTGGAAGATTAAAAATGAGAGAGTAGGAGCGAAAGGTTAAACATACAAAGAAGTCTTTAAATGCTGGGCTTTTTTGAGAATTGCAGCCTACAGTGCAGTTCCTCTGTTTCATGTTTGCTCCGAATTAAAAATAAATGAGTAAATAAATAAAGAGAAGTAGTTTAGTATTCTTAAAGAACCAGTCTTAAAGAGAACTCTATTCACATTAACACAAAAGATTGCATCATGTTATATAAATAAAACCATATACTGTGACACAAGGATCTGCTAGCAAAGTCAGAAATTCGATAGAGAGAAAGGCTGTGAAAAATCTGCAAACCTGAATAACGAGGAGAAAAATGAAACAAAGGAAACAGGACATGTTTCTAGACACTTTATGGATATAAATAAATACAAATTATAGAGGAACAACAACAACAACAACAGAAAGCCTTACCATGATGTTAGCACAACTGTGTGTCTGTAGCCCATGCTATAAATGTGGATACCTTCTATTTCCATCATCTCAGCCCCTCTAGTGGTCAGTACCTGAAGATCTTGCCTTCAGGAGGGACACGATCTACCCGTATGTACCATTCGCTGTTGCTCCAGTATCTTGACAGATATTTTTTTCTTAATCGTGTAATTTTTTCTGGAGATATAACTCGTCACTTTTTATTAGCATCTTTGTCAGTGCTGCTGCTACGTGCATACATTTAATTGCTAAGCAACAAAGAGTAAGCTCTGCACAGCACATTCGATTACTGCATTCCCTGTGCCATGCATTGTTACTAATGCACTTATATAATAAGAAAGACCAAAAAAAAAAAAAAACCACAAAAGTAAAAATATTTATTTCTGTTTCCATAGCATCTAGAAGCCACAATCTGAAATCAGGCTCCATCCTGCTAGCCACGAGGAAGAGAGCTAACAGCTGAAGGAAGATGAGGGCAAGTGGACCGATAGAAAGTGCACAAAAGTTAAAAGCAGAGGTGAGTTTCAGTGTTTCCATAGATGAATAGGCTAAGTCTGAAGCTCAGAGGTGACTGCCCACCTACAGTCAGGATTCTCAGACATTAGAGAACAATTGCTGTGGCTAAAATACTTGAAGCTTTTGTGAGCGTGGTGGCCTCAAGGTTGGAAGCATTACCAATTTTCACAAGTTTTTCACTTTTGAAGAGATACATCTGCATTGTATTAAGAAATACTCTCTCTTCTTTCTTCTTTTTAAGTTGTAGAAAAAAAAAACCAGGGCAGGCAGTATTTTGTCACCAAATGTTACTCATCACTGTCTGCTCTTCACATCAAAATGTAAATTTGCCCCTCTCATTGAAGGCGCTGTCCAAAATCTGAGTTAGTCATTAACAAGCATTATTTGAGTCTATCACACAAGGGACTACAACTCCATCTTTCCATTGCTGAAGTGCAGCAATGTTCAACAAAGAGTTCTCCTTATGCCTGAGATGTACAAAGACAGTGATTCCTTTTTTCTCTTGGTGTTATTACCAGCTATTTTGCAGTCAGCACCGCATTTTTAGTGCCATATCTGCAATATCTTCAGCAAGAAGAGTTGCTTGGAAAACTAAGCCATGATTGTGCAGGTGTACAAACTTTCACAACCACATAAAACCACTTTATTTCTGCAGTTAGATTCAAGAATTGGGCCTGTGTCTCTCTGGCATAGGCTTTTAGCCCCAAGGATCAAGAGGAGTGCTAGGAAAATAAGTATTTGCTTTTGAATTATGAACAAACATGAGCATAGTCCTGCCCAATAGCATTAGTATTTCCTCTGGGTTCCAATATTTTTGCAAAGAAACTGAAAATCCCCAATAGCTAATGTGTCCTGTTGCTTTTGGTGGGACTGAAACCAGGGCTGTAGTTGTGTTCTGGGCACAACATCCTTTATAGTCCCATGGAAAGACCAAGCTGAAGTTCTAAATGAACCACAGCAGGAGACCACAAAGAACATTATCAAATTCTGAAACTAATTAAGTACATAAGTACTTAATCATACAAAGTGCTTCTGCATTAAGCTACTCAACACATTAATTACTTAAGCCCTGAAATATCATTGTGAATACATGCTTTTTTGTTGCTATTTCATAGGAGGGCAGATGGATGTTTGGAGAAGCTATATATTTCCAAGAGCTACAGAGTCAAATCCTTTCACATACAGACCTTGCTGGAAAGCCTAGGTAAGGACAGCTCTGACAGCTCCTGCTCCAGAAGAGCATTTTTAGTTCAGAATCATGGAATATTCTGATTTGGAAGGGACCCACAAGGATCATCAAGTGCATCTTTGAAGTGAATGGCTCACACAGGGGTTGAACCCACAGCCTTGGTGTTATTAGCACTTGGGTCTGACCGACTGAGCTAATTCCAGTCCAAACCCTAGGGCGTCTTGAACCAGAAGAGATGCCAGGGAACCTGCTGGCAACTGGGAGACCCTGCTCTTGCTTCCTGGGCCACTTTGGGAAATAAATACAGAACAAAATTACAGACTTTCTAGCTACTACAAAGATCTCAGTGATTGTAGGACCCAGAGTCCTACAGTTTCTCAGACTAAGGATTCAACAGAAGGTAGCACAGAAAAGAAGTCTCACATCACTTGGCTTCTAAGATAAAAATTTTAAAAATCCATCAAATGAGGTAAATTATTGCCATATTACATTATACTAGTATGCTGATAACAGTAAGAATTCAATCTATTTCCTACCATATAACTTCTTAGCATTCAAAAACTACTACATGAATAGTTGTGCTTCTACATTTCTTAACACAGAGCTCATTTCTGGATCCTCACATGAAACATTAATAGTTTCTTCTGCTTAGCTCAGGATACCAGAATGACCTTGTTTGGTGGGATTTTCCCTAAACACCAGTCTGAACACCAAAACCATCTGGGCCTAGCATACCTTCTTGAATTCATTGACACAAACTCACAAAAATGTTCTGGGTTCAACCCTTAGTGATGACTCGAGTGACTGTGAAGCATTAGGTACACAACACAGTCTCTGAACATGAGCTGCAGTGACAACATGTGCAATACAGCCAACAGGGAGGGAAGAGAAAGGCTATATATGATCATCCTAATGGTCACACACTTTACAGCACAGGGTTAAAATAAATGCTTTGCTATTCCTCCATAGCTGTAACTTCCCTTGAATGCCTCCAAAGAATAATTGCAGTCATGATCTGCTTGGCTTCAAGGAGGAAAATATACAGCTTATGGGCATGTAAGTACACAGGCCCATATGCTTAATAACACAGACTATGCTTAATAACTTCTTTAGTTTTTGGTCAGCCCTGAACTGGTCACACAGTTGGACTAGGTGACCATTGGAAGTCCCTGCCAATGAAAATAATTTATTCTTCTGTTTCATTCCATTCCATTCCATTCCATTCCATTCCATTCCATTCCATTCCATTCCATTCCATTCCACAGAGCTGGGCACACCAGCCACAGACCCCAGGGCAGGGAGGGTGGTCCCCAGTCTAACTGGGAGCTGACATCACAGCAGCTGTGGACTAATGGCATTTGAAAAGGGATTATTTTTTCCTACAGAGCCCCATTAAGGAGCACATCTACTTAAAATAAAAATGGACAGGATAGTAACCCTGCACTTTGCAGACTCTTAGCATTCTTTTATCGAAAGAGCACTCACTGCAGCAGTAGCCTTTGTTCATACTTCCCAAATCATGAAGGTTAATGGGCTCACCCTTCAATGAGGTGGCAAGGCAAGCCTTACTGGACTCAGAAAACAATCTCTTTCTCAAAATAATAAAACTGGATAGATTTCTCTCTATTAGAAGGGTATTTTTCATGGACTGGATCCATCTTGCATAGAGCACTAGAAACAAGATAATCTTCAGCCAGTACTAAGCTAAATATATATGTATCCCTAACTCAAAACAACTTTAAAGATGTGTCACACAAGCCTGAGTCCAAGCCAAAATAGAACTGTGGATTGAAAAGACATTTTCAAAAGGTGTGTGCGTAAAAGCCTCAAAGATACTTCTCAGTTCAGGAAACAAAGCTTACATTTTGGTTGTTTTTTTCATTTGCAGAGAGATCATTCAAAGGAAACCAAAACTAAAAATTCACTGACAATACAAGGAGCACCTTTAAGGTCCTTCCTGAATTGCAGTGCTTTAGACACACTTAACATCAACAGTTTCCAAGTTATTTTCAGAGCCATTATTTTCACTTCTTCCATATCCACCATTTTTGTGAAATTTGTCTTTAACCCAGTCTGCTAATGTATTACTAGTGTGCCCACCACTGTGGGGAGAGAATTTTATCCAGCAGACAGCTAAGGAGCTGAGTAGTAGCTGTGAGCTTTATTGTTGCAATATTAATAATTTAAACCTTCTATAAAAGAGTTTGTTAAGGATGGGCATGAGGGAGCAAAACATTATAGGGCTTTCTGCAATTTAGTACCTCAGAGTGATGAACAATAGAGCACATCTCGAAGCACTTGTTTCCAAATCAATGCTTCCTTGCTTGTAAGGCAGAGGCAGGGAATGTTTTATTCACAAGATTTCAGAAATGGCTAAATGCAGCTCAAATGACAAAACTTGTAGAATATGTACTTTACTTAAGCTTTGAACCTGATAGAATCTGTTCAGATTTACACATCTGAGAAAAAGGGATCTTCAGTTCCTAAAGTAGTGAGGTGTGTTCAGTCTCTACTGTATTCTAAATTTTGTTCTCCTTATAGTAACTGAAAAATCCTTCTCAAGACCAAACATTTCCATTAGTTTAGAATGGGGTGGAAGTTGGGAACATCCCAGAAAATCTGCATCAATAATATGGGGGTGAGGGGACACCAGTAACATTCTAGGAATTATTCAAATCTTAGACTAATAACCTTCTGAATGGAGGCAAAAAATAGTTGATGTAATTTTATCATCCTGTAGAAAGAGATTTTTGATATGTGAGAGCTTTTTGTCAGTGAAAGAGGCTTTTGTCAGATGGTTTCATTTGCTTATGGTAACAAGAACAAAATACCAAAACTGAAAAATACTAATTTTCAGTGGTCTTTAATAATATAGCTGTATTTGCACATCCAGGACCAAACTCAAAGGCTCCCATCTACATTTCTCAGAGGAAAAAGGATGGGAAGATGTAAGTGTTTATGATTGTTTTGACAATGGAGCTCTATTCTCTGTAGCTGTTGCCATCTACCAGCTCTTATGTTCATCCCAGACACTTGATAAGTTTGCTTATGTCTTTGTTTAGTCCAAATTAGTTCTGCAGGGGATAAAAGCCAGGAGACCTCTTGGAGAAAAAGTAATAATGTGGAAATTTCAGATGTTGAAAATTAGACTGATTTTCTTTGGAAAGAATACTCACTAGGCTGAAGAAGGCCATCACTCATTTTCTATAATAATGAAGGCATGAAATGAGGTGTACTTTGATTTCCTGATTATAATAAAAGTGGGAATAGGTTTTTACTGTATGTAATGTGAAGAAGAAAACAGTGGTGTTCTACTGGCATTCAAATAAAGTGTGTCTGAAATAGTGTTGTATTATGTACAACAGAAAATTAGGTATAACAGGACTATGCAATATGCTGCCCTTCACCAACACTAGTAAACATCAAATGTTTTCATAAATGGAACAATGGCATCCATTATGTCATCTCAGAATACATATGCTTCATAATTAATGTTATTAGAAGAGGAAAAGTCTCTTCTGTAAAAGCAAGCAGTTAAGTGATGCTCATAATCCCCACCATGCAGCCCATTAACCTCAGAAATTTTAAGTAGCTTCGTAGTCATCCATGGCATTTCAGATTTCTCACAGCTTCAAATCTGTGGGCAGCTTCACAAGCTTTTTGTAAAGTTTCTCATGACTAGGACATCTGTAAAATCCCCTCTAGACCTTTCTTCAATTCATCTTGTGTTAATCAGTCAGTAATTGACATATCTGAATAAGGATAAAGGTACATCCCTAAAAACATTGCTCTACTGAATGCAATGTCTTTTTAAAAGACTTACAGGTAACTTTATGTGCTCTAAGATATTAAAAGCATTCTGTTTCTTAATCTTACCTTTCTCTTCCCATTTCAATGTGAGTTTTTGATGAGCAGCATTCCCAGACAAGACTCCTAGTAAGGAGTCAAAATAATCAGATATAAATCTTCTGCCTTTTACAAACTAACCCACCATTCAACATAGGTGTCCTCACTTTTTACGTGAGATAAATAATTTATTTTAGAGTCACATGAAAAATTGCAACACTGCCTAACACGTTGCTTAGAGACAACTGATGAATCTTCTTCCTGGATGTGTACTTGGGAAATATGAAAGGTAGAATCAGGATGCTAAATTTTGGCATAGCGGTTTTTTGTTAATTCCTTTACTCCACAGAGGGAAGAAACTGGTGAACCTTTGTTAATTCGGATCTCATTAAACTGGCCTTCTTTTCCTAGAAGGAATTGATTCAGAACTCAACAGCAATAGCAATACCACCTTTAAATTACCCCTCACAAATGTACTTGTAGTCCTGACCCCTTGACAAAAATACTTTTGTACTTCTGATATGGATATATGAGATGGGCCTAGCTGAAGAAACATATGAGGATTATGTTAGAGGAATTCAGAGATCTGCATGCAGAGAAGAGGATGTCATCTCTTCCTCTCTGGCTGGCAGCAGTAATGTTGCACTACATAATGTAAGATAGTATGAAAAAGATACTTGGATACTCAGAGCATGTTAATATCTAAAGCAGAGATGCAAAAATACACTGGCTGTTATATCTCAGGGCATCCATTAGATTATTTTAGTACTAGAGGAGAAGAAACAAAATATTCACCCTCTCAGAAGTCAGATCCTACCTATCTAACTTGCAATTCACCCTGTGTGATGGAAAATCTAGATTTAGACCTTCCAAATGGCACATGGGTGGACAGCTTTACCTAATTGGGTTTATCCATAAAAAGACCCATGGTTAAGTTCCTGGTGTGGGGTTTTGAATCTAAAGCTTCAAATTACAGAATTTTTAAGGACTATTGGTGTTTGCAGTCTTATGGGCAGGGAAAAAAGTCAACCAGATTTGTGACCTGAATATTAGGGAAAGATAGTTTCTTTAGAGCTTGTGTTGTGCTGCACAAGTAAATTTAATAAACTCAAACAAAATTTTCAGCGTCTCATTGGTATTGGGGTAGCTCTGATTTCCGAACTCCTGGTGAGCACAGGCAGCAAAAAAACTGAATGGCTTAGTGTGCTTCAATGCTGCCATGCCAAACCCTTCTGCACCAGCATGAAACTCCTTTCGGCCTGACAGATTTCCTACCCTGCATCCTGGCCCTAGCTGAAGCCCGCTTTTTGGCAGAGCAGTGCCCTGAGTCTCCAGGGATTTCCAGAAAAGGCCCCTGTGGAAGCGGCAGAGCCCCTGGAGCCCCCAGAAGGTTGGGAGAGGCTGCAGCACCCCCTCCGCTTCCGCAGCTCCGCCGCCCCGGCTCCGCTGCAGCCCACGGCCGCTCTGAGTCACAGCGCACCACGTAAAGCTCCATCTGCAGAGGGTTCCTTCTCTGCAAGCAAGGGGAGGTGACACTCTGACTAGGGGAAAAAAAGGCAGAATGTGGCATTCATCTGAAGAACGATGCTGTACCAATGTCCCACATCCTCAGTCAGCTCCAGGGTTGATTCAAACATGTCCAAATGGGGGATGGAAATTCGTATTTGCTTGACATGCAGAGAAAACACTTCAAATTAAAGACATTAAAGACAAATAACATACATAAAACCTTTTTTTTTTTTTTTTTTTTGCTTACTAGTGCTGTCTCTGAGTCACTTTTTTTCTCCCAAAGAGAACTGTAAACTAACTAAACACTAAGTATGTTTAGTAACACAGAATATCCAAATTTGTTAGATACACTTTATAAAGGTCATGTTCTGTAATATCACACTGATCACCACCTGATTAAATTGCCTACTGCTCCAAATTTAATGAGAGACTGAAAAGTCTCAATGGTAATTGGGATAGATGATCCTTTAAAGAGAGAAAGTGAGTGGGTGGTTAGTTGAAGCACATAAGAATGCTTATTATTGTGGAGGTGTAAGAAGTCCTTCCTGAGAAAAAACAATTAAAACTATTTTATTTGGAAAACATTGAACTTTTAATTGTATTGCTTCACTGAAATCCTGGACAGTGTATCAATTCTCTAACATATGGAGAAAATAAAAATGAACAAAGAATTCCAACAACCAATCCAGCAGTCTGTTTTCTGTCTACAATTGCATAATATATGGTAAATTTAATTATTTCAAAAATTTTAGTATAAAATTTGTCATTATTTTCAGGAACTCTCTAAGTGATTTGTGTCTAGCTCTGTTTTTCTTAGAAGATTTTTACTCCAAACAAAGCCATTGACAGGAAATCCAAGTACACAAAAAGATATAAAGACAAAAACAACTATCTGACTGAAAATTACAGAACTACTATATTAAGAAAAAAGAAATAATTTAATCTTAACTAATATAATGTCCCTTAAAGACACAAGTATTCTTTATGCTCTTGTAGTAATATTACTAAAATGTTTTACAGGGGGTTTGAAATGGCACTAAAGTAAACTGCTATTAAATATGTCACTCAGATGTTCATCAGGAACACTGTGAGAAGGGGAAGTTCTTATAAAAATGGCTCAATTTTTAAAATCATAATTAGATTTTTTCTACCTAAAAGATTGGGTCAATTTCAAACAAGTATTATTTAAAGGAAATCACATTAACTGCATTATATAAAAGATCAAGCAAGGCAATTGCAACAGATATTCTGGGTTCATAATCAACAGAATTACCAATATTTTATATCTTTAAGTCTTCAATTCTATTCATATTTTACTCTGACTGCAAAATGCAAATTAAAATTCCAGACTTTTTTTGAAGTTAAAATGTGCCATGAAAGCAGTACTTAAGTTTATATTAAAAAAAAAAATAAGAAAGCACTTAAGACCCTGCTTTAAAAATATCATTCAAAACTGGTAATTCAATGGCTCTGAATTAAAGGGAAAAAATAACATAAGAAAAATCTTGTAACTCTGTTTTAGTTCTGTGAAATGATTAGTCCAGCTCTCAGGAGCTATGGCCAGTCTGTATCCTCAGGTCTCACACAGGAGGATTGCACAAGTCCTCCAGCATAAAAGCTCTTTCAGAAGCCATATTTGATGTTCCTTGTCTGTTCTGTGCCAGGAGCATGTCAAAATACAGATGAATTGTGGTTCAAGACTGGGGTTAAAATCTGTCCTCAAACATATGACTGCAGTTTGTTGCTCAGTTGAAAGGTTGACTTGTTTTCTAGTTCCCAATTTTTTTTTTCTTTCAGAGCAGGTATTTTATTAAGAGCCATATCTGGCTGGGTGAAAAGGACAAACATAAACTACTTGGTATAAAATCTCTGACAAGATACTTGGGAGAGTGGCAAAATGTACAAAACAACAGCAAACTCAAGCTAAAAGCAGCAGAAGATATTGAAGCATGAGCAACCACCAGCATGAGCAACCTGGCCTCTTCCCAAGCTGCCAGGAGAAATGAACTTCAGTAAAAACTTATTTCTCTTTTTAAGAGAAGGCAACTGTTGGATCAGGCAATTCCCACCAGGTCTATTATTATTTACAATGGAGGCAGACATCACTCTTGGCTCTTGCTCAAGGAGAACAGGGAGAGGGGGAGAGCTCCAACAACTTTCAGAAGAGAAGAGGCGTAACTCTTCACAGCACATTCTTGGTGCAATGGGAAGGGACTTCATTGCTAATGATGGCTTATTAGTGCTATTGCATTTTAAGTTATCACAGAAGGGGTTCAGGTTAAAAGTACATTATCATTTTGAAAATCTTCTGACTTACCTTTCCCTGAAGAGACTGAAGTTCTTTTGCCTAAATCACAAATCAAAATTACCTTTCTCTAGCCCAATGGTGCTAGCCTACCTCCACAGGCTTAGAGAAGACACCCCAGTTCCCGACAAGAGGTCTGCTCTACCCTCAGACTGAGAAATTTCACACAGAAAGGCTACCCTGGCACCAGCTGTCCCCCCTTGTCCTATGATAGGTACAAGAGACACAGCAGAACAGGATCTGGGCAGGTGAGAGGGTCACAGAGTTGGCATAACCTGCATGGGAACTGCATCCATCAATAATTCAAGTCAACCCTTCAGCTCTTCTAACCTCAGTAAGGGTCACGTAGCCCTTGCTCCCTGGTCAGCCCTGGGTGCCCATGCACACGAGGTAAGGTAGTGAGATGGCACCAGCTGGGGGCTTCTGATGCCTGGAACATGCCATTGCCTCACTCCAACAAAAAAGAAGCACACCAGATTAAATATCCCCTCACATGACCATATGCTCTTGCCAGGTGGGGGGTCTGAACCTGCTTGAATGTGGTTATGTAATAATGACTGAACTGATTCTGAGGTAGAGGAAGTTTGGAGAGCTGCCTCCTCCCTTCCCTTAGGCATGGGATAGTGAAGAACACCCATGGCAGAGGCTTTTTCCCTTTAAGTCTCTCCTCATTTTCAGATTTTGAGGAAAAACAAGAATCTACCAATGTTTCTGCTGTAATAGAATTTTCAAGCCTATATTTATCAGATGGTTTTCAATTCTGAGAGATAAAGGGAAGGAAAAAATGAAAGGATAGGAAAAAGAGAAGAAAAAGAGAGACTGCAAAAGCTAGCTTAAATGCTTGAGTCATAATATTTCTAGGGCTGTTTTCATTGCCCAGATTCCAGTGGCATTATAGGATCACCATTTAGGAATCAAGTCTGCAAATCACTGTCTTGGAGAAAGACACTCATGAACAGAATGGAGAGAGAAGCAGGCAAGAGCAAGACAGTTACAATTACTAAACTAGACAGTGGTTATTCATTTAATCTCTAAAGAGAAAGCATATTTTATTACTCACTCTGTCTAAACTCTGTTCAGTAAGCCTGGTTCTTTTATCCATTGAAGACTGCATTACTGAAGTACGAAATGAATAAAAATAACATTTACATTAAACTCATAGCTCCTATGTCACAAAGTTCAAGAATGCCAAGTAGATAAATCTGAACAAACATAATTTCACATTTCATGATAGGGAGACTCAGGAATAGCAAAGCATGACAATATAATAGTGGAAAGGAAAAGAAAAAAAGAAATCCCTGCATCATGTTTGGTTTTATTTTATTCTCTGAGAGGTATACATTGCACTTAATTGTGCAGGCATTATACTAAACATGAACATTTAATAATGGAAATCAATGTCAGTTAATTGATTACTATCAAGAATCTGCTGATTACAGAACTTGTTTCTTCTTGATCTACCTTAACAAAACTGAATATTAATGCACAACAAAAATAGTACTCTTTGCATGCAAAACTTATGTGTTTCACTGAAGACACCCCCACTTCCTCCTACCAAACAGCTGTGTACAATAGTATATTCCAAAAAAATTTCTTTAATGCTAGGACACCAAAGAATAGCTGAGGTAAAAGGAAGTCTTTTTGTCAAATGCCTTGTTTAGTAAAGACACTTGCATGTATTTTTATTTAATTTACAAATGTAAAAGCCGGTATTATATTACATAACTTCTTGCAGGCCAGAATTACTTTACAATTAAGCTATCATCTGAATGAATCGTTAAAGAATTTATGGCTCTTTCTACTCCATCTATTGGTGAAATATATAGAAGCAACAGAAGAGGACTGACTAGGCAAGTATGCATTATGGATAGACATACAAACCTGTTATTAATGAACTATTCATGAGTACAGCCACAGAGCAGAGACACTTTGAGAAGTGCACTTTCAGTCCAAAATAGGAATAGTAAATTTTCAAATTTATATATAAGCTTAGAACAATATCTAAAAGTATCTGTCTTGTTGGTAGTTGGTGCTCCAAATAAAGTATGTAGCATCTTGTTATGTGCAAAGACATGTCTGAAATGCAAGTTTGCTGATAATTCTGTTATGGAGAAAACTTACCTGATGGTGATATATCCTTTGTCTCAATGTCCTAAGTTTAAGCCCCAAGCTCACGTTAATGTCTTGATCCATTTCAGCCTATAGGGAATTTGTGAAAGATGTCATTCACCAAACCAGAGTAATTTCAGTGCTACAATGGGTCATTCTGGGATGATTTATTTCAGGACAGCTTTTTCATAAAGCACAAATTGCAGCTGCTTAGTGGTGTTCTGAAGAGCCTCCTGGCTGGGAGGACCTAAAATGACCAGGCATGCAGAACAAGGAACCATTTTCTTTCATACTGCAGGAACTTAATGCATGATGATCAAGTGGCATTCTCAGAAGTTTAATCCATTTTTACTAATAAAGTATTCTTTGTGATCAACAGCTTCCTTTAGATTGTTCACTGTGACTTCTCTTGGCTTATTTTCCTGTTTGTTGTGCAGTGTCCTGAGTGTGTACACTCTGCTTTACCCATCTAGCACTAACTTTAAGAGTTAAATCAGCTTCCTCAGGAAGCTGCAGAAGTCATTTCCTTACTGAAAGACAGTGGAGCTGTGGCTAGCACCCCTGAAGGAAATGGCTTTGCACTGGAGCTTCAGACACAAGATAATCATCATTTGTCTGCATAGAACTAAAGAAAATCAATAGGATTCTTCAATTTCTTATTTTAAAAATATTTAGTTCCAAAGCTCAAAGTAAAGGTGGCTGAAAGCTCTACAGTGATTGCTAATGCCCTTGCATTATTGAGAAGTGGCAGAACTGAATAACTTCCCCTTGGACCACTGCAGTGAACTCATCGTGCTTCAGCAAGGGGCTCACAATGACCCAGACTTCTCCATTCAATGCAGACAGCAGCCAAGCTCTCCTGGCCAGCACTGTGAGTGGGAATGTTGATCTGCTGGAGAGTAAGAAAGCTCTGTAGAGGGACCTGGACAGGCTGGATTGATGGCCTGAGGCCACTTTTATGAGATTCAACCTGAGCAAGTGCTGGGTCCTGCCCTTGGATCACAGTGAGCCCCTGCAGTGCTGCAGGCTGGGGGCAGAGTGGCTGGAGAGCTGCCCTGTGGAAAAGGAGCTGGGGGTGCTGGTTCACAGCAGCTGAACATGAGCCAGAGTGTGCCCAGGTGCCCAGGAAGGCCAATGGCATCCTGGCCCAAATCAGCAACAGCGTGGCCAGCAGGAGCAGGGCAGGGATCGTCCCCCTGTAGTTGACACTGCTGAGGCCACACCTGGAGTCCTGTGCTCAGTTCTGGGCCCCTCGCTGCAAGAAAGACATTGAGGGGCTGCAGAATGTCCAGAGAAGGGCAGTGGAGCTGGTGAAGGGTCAGGAGCACAAGTCTGATGAGCAGCAGCTGAGGGAGCTGGGATTATTCAGTCTGGAGAACAGGAGGTTTAAAGGAGACCTCATTGCTCTCTACAGCTGCCTGAAAGGAGGGTGTAGAGAGATGGGGGTCCGTCTCTTTTCTGACTAACAAGCAGCAAGATGAGAGGAGATGGCCTCAAGTTGCAACAGGGAAGGTTTATTTTGGATATTAGGAAAAATTTCTTCACCAAAAGTGTTGTCAACATTGAAACAGGCTTCTCAGAGAAGTGGTGGAATCACTGTCCCTGAAGATATTTAAAAGATGTGTAGATGTGGTGCAGAGGGTCGTAGTTAATAGTGGACTTGGCAGCACTGAGTGAATGATGGGTCTTGATCAGAACTTAGAGGTCTTTCCCAAATGAAATTATTCTGTGTTTGTTTTTTTATAAGGGATGCATTGCTTGAAGCAGTAGGCATGAAAAATAATTTCTCTTTATTTTAGAACTAAGGTTTCCAAACATGCTCATCAAATATCACTGAAGGACATCTTTTTTTCTTTTAGGAACAAGTGACAGAATAGATGTTTTTAGGCAAAATATCTACATTACTGGGGGGAGTGGTGGGAGAAACTGAACTACAGCTAAACATCAAATTCCCAGTCACTAAAGTTCATTTAACAACCTGATTTTCAAGATGCTGGGTTCAATCAGTTATATATAATTTTCTGATGCTGGATGTTCACTTCACCTGAGTACAGCTATGCTAATTAAAACATCACTGTACCTTTGCTCTCCATGGGGCTCCTACTTTGCAATGGGCCACATTTTAATAAAGGAGAATGTTTTCTTCTGCACCACTGGTGCCCATCCAGACCTCCTTGCAGAGGTTTCCTCCAGTCCAGCTGCATACAAATGAGTGGAAAGGGGAAAAGTAGCTACAGATCTAATATGACTGAAAGTAAAACTGCAGCCCCTCTTGCTCAGAGGCTGTCTCTTTTTTTTACTTCTACTTTCAGAGTATCGTGAACACTGGAGTAAATAATGTTTGCTGCCTCTGTTTTTATTTCTTTTCTATAAAACCATGCTGTAATAAAATTGAGACTTTTCCAGAAGTCTCCACAAAAATCAAATTATAAGAGATACTTATATTAGTTGAAAATATTAAAGTAAGAATATTCAAATGCCTTTTTTTTCAGTTTTCAAGTTTTCACTGAAAGAAATTTGCATTTGCTGTTTTCCTAACATGGCTTTTAGTCATGTATCCAACAGAACAGATTAAAGTTTAATTATTTCCCTTCCCCTTGCAATATTCAAAATTAAGGTGCTGTCATGAAGAATGTGTATGGAACCTTAACAGAAATAACAATAATAAGGTCTTTTTCTTCTATTCCCACGTAGCAGAAAATTAATACTATAGAGACAAGAAAACAAGAAAAAGTTTCTTACTAACATTTAATTGGAGGATTTTTACATTTGACAGAAATTAGGGAAAAAATTATGGTTGTATCCTAATTTTAAAAAGTAACTTAATTTAATATATGTGAATTGTAATCTACATTTACATAAACTTTAAACAAGAGGAAACAGTTCATACACTAAGAAGCTAAAATGCTGTATGCAAGTCCTTTCTCCACACAAAAGTATCTTACTGTAACTCTATAGTTTTATATTTGAGGTCAAAAATACTGCTCATAGGTGATCTTGGAGCTATTCCACACTGTCCTCCATGTTAACAAGATCAGAAAGCCACCGAGGTGTCAGTGAGCACACAAAACCAGTTCAGCTAACTCAGATATCACTAGTCTAGGTGACATGGTTATAATCTTCCCTCCTACAGCAATAAATCTATGAATGGAAAAATTACTGCCTTCTCAGTCCCTCCAGATTTTCTGTTTATATGCAATTTTGTCATTTCCCTTAAAGCACAGAGGTAGCTACGCATAGCCCCAGTACAAAACGTGTATTCCTGTTTTAATTAGATTCATTTGGCATAAGCTGAGAACAAGCTGGCAGGATTTGTCCTCTCTGGAGGACACACAGCAGCAACCACTCGGGCATGGGACACCCCTGCCTTGGCAGGACAGTGGCAGGACCCAGCCTGGCCCATTCCCAGCACTGCTAGCTCATCCTCAGCTATTCTCACGGATGCTGCTAATGCATTACTACTGTGTCTTATTAACATTTAAGTAAAATTCTCCTGGGAGCAACTTGTAAGACACTGTACATGTTTTTCATTAGAATACAAGATGTGCATGATTCAGTATCCGTGCCCTTTTCAAATCCCGCGTTCCCACCAGCCCCAGCAGAGGCACAACCACTGTGCCAAGATGTAAAGAACACAAAAAGCGGTTGATGAAAAAATGGCCAAAGATCAGTACAGAAAATATGGCTTGAAAAAAGTTATCAATTGAAAAAGACCTTTAGAGCCTCTACTCTATAGAAAGTAAGTCACTGTCAGCTTCGTTTGCCTTTTTAAACATGAAGTAGAAAGACTACTTTGTAAACATGAAGACATCAGATGTCTGTGAGACCACTGAGAAGAAAAAAGAATTCAGGGCATAAGAGCTTCTAGGTCATATATTAAGAATTTTCTTGAGAGACTCAAATGCCCATATACGAGCAATGTCTATTACTATTATCATTACTATGAGGTGTGTATAAGATTGCCAAGAAGTTCTTTAAGGCACTAAGTTTTCTACACAGATGTACAACTTTTCAAACAGCCTTTCTGGTGCAAAGTGAGCATGAAGGCAACAATATGTATAATCTACTGCCTTGACCCAAACATTTGAAGCTAAGCTTTGCTTTGGTTGGCTCAGATTGCCACTCAGAGATGTTTCTAAAAAAAAAAAAAAAAAAAAAGGGGTCCTCTCAGTAATAATATTCAAGTTAAAAACTGGGTTCAAAGTAGGTCCTGTTTCCAGGGAACACCAGTATTGAGTGATTGAGTGCAATGGGAAGTTCAGAGGTAGAGACTCAAACTTCCTCAGGAAGGAGTGAACCAGGAGTGAGGAGCCTGAGGAAGAGGGGCAGAGGGGGAAGTAAATAGCACCAAAATGGAGAACCAGTGACAGGTTGGAAATGAAACAGAAAGGATGAACCTGATTATCATCAGGAATTTAGGATACTCAGCATTATTCTTCTACTTTCACAGCAAGAACCTCTGAATCCAGCTCATAGACAGACCTGCTGTTATTCAGCCCAGGCCCAGGGATCATTCACAACCTTCCCCAATATCCCTTTTCTGCACACAAAGGCCTGTGCCACATCAACACCAGCAAGCAAAATTCACCAAGGAGCATTTGCTTACTGTGAGGGTGACATGCACAACCTGCCCATGCAATTTTCTGGAGATGTCTTCTAAAATAAGAGTGGCTGCATCCAAGAAGCTCTTGTTAGGTTCTGTCCTTAGCCTCAGCTACCACTTGTCCTTGTCTAGTAATTGCCTGAGACACAGATAGTTTTGTCCCCAAGCAAAAACTGTAGTGGAAAAAACCCTCAATGTTAACAATTCAACAACACAAAAAATAATAAAATCTGTGGATTGGAAAATAACAATATCTCTGGATCTGTAGATGATATTTGGATGTTTGCACTGCATGTTTTTGTTTGCTAGTAAAGAAGTAGCCTAGATCCTGTAGCCTGGTTGAAAACACACCTATAATTTCTAATTTAAAAGGGGGAAAAAGGAAAAGAGAATGGAAAAGGAAATGTAAAAGTAATAAAAAGGAAGGAAAAAAGAAGAGCTTAGAGAAGTAACCTGAAAAACAAATCAACACAAAATCTGTATAAAAAATACACTAGGCAGTGGAACCTGTGCATTCTCTAAGATGAAGAAGAGCTCCTCTCAAACTGCTGTGAGGGACACAAATATCTGGCTACTGGCCCAGTAAAAGCAAAAAATCCTGAAGTTTTGCAATTCTTGGTCAAACAAAATATTTCTTTCAGTATAAACCACATGGTTATTTGGACTTAAATCTGAGAGACATGACATGAAGAGATAAATCATAAATTGGATCTAGTGAGTAATGTCTGAAAAAAAAAAAAGTGATTTCTTTACTTTGAATAGATCTCTGTCAATACCTAACTGCAGATCTGTGAGTGCTGGAAGCTGGAACCCCACGCAGTACTGCTGAGAGGCAGCTCTGCACCCCAACATTTGATCACTTGGTTCTTGTGGCTTTACAGTGGGACTTGTAGCTGCACAACTGGGCACTAACACACATTCAAAGTGAGTTTCATTCTGGATTGGTTCTTTGCTGCCATCTTTTGTGTGCTCGCACAGATGTTCCCATGACCTTAACAGTGGGGGAACACAGGATCATCAGCCCAGCTCAGGACTCTCTGCCCATGTTGGCATTGCCATAAATCACTTTGGGAGCGTGTGGCCAGGCAGCCAATCCCCTCTCAACAGTGCCCTTGTGGAGGCAGCCCTGGCAGTGTCAGCCCATGTTTGTGATGGTATATTTGTAAAAACATTAACAAGAGTAACCAGAAATTCCAGAAAACCTTTGGGAGATACCACACTACAAAGAAGAACAATACTTCAATCTCCCTCTTGCTTAATTGCTCACTTTTGGATTCTAATTTCACTGCTGAAGTAAGATATTATCACAGGCCAGAATTAGTACTACGGGAGATTAGGTTATGAGTGAACACAAGTAATTCAAAACACATCCTGCTTTCAGATTACCCCAAAAAAGGGGATTGCAGCCCCAAATTGCCTTCCTCTTGCCCCACTCAGCCTACATGAAGAGATAGCTCAGTTTGGCCCTATTCTCCAAAAGGGCAGTTTCTTACTGCTTGCAGTGCTTCTGCAGCACAGGTCACAGCCAATTACTGCACCATCAGTTTCCAAAATGTTCCCTACCCATCTTATCCTTTCTTTTCAACAGCTATTGTCAGGAGCTTTACATATTTGAGAGCATAATCTGCCTTTGCTTACTATTTGTTTTTATTAATATTGTACCATTATAATCTCATTACAGCCTTTTCCAGTTTCAATTATTGTATTTATTTTTTCTGAGTCACTGTAATTGCTTTTAGTTTTTAATAATGTTTAAAATTTTCACTCTCCAAAGCACACATTATTATTCCCATTATAAAATTAAGTTAAAGGATTGTCAATAGTCTTGGTTTGCACTAGTCTTGGATCAATCTTTTTGCCATGCATGATACAACAATCCTGCCTTGCCAGTGCCTCCAGCCTACAAAGGTAGACTCACTTTTAAACAACAGGCTAATCAGAATATTAGAACTCATTGGAAAATTGGTATTCATATTTGTGTGGAAGAGAAATATTTTACAGAATCCTTAAAGCCTAGGAACATTACAAAGTTATTCTCCAGTCCATTCAAATGTGGGAATTACCAGTTTTCTACTCTGGGTGTGATTTATAAAACAACAATTTTTTGACAGGACTGCGAACTTCTGTGACAGAATTAAGCTATTAAGCTTACAAAACATAATAATTTCAATGAAGTGTAATAAAGTAACCCACCTCTGACAGAAAATTAGCAGACATTCTCCTAATTTCCTGATTATTTCTCTCAAATGTGAGATTAGGTGTATATCCACCAATCAGGCACACTTGTCCAAAGAAATTAGGTAAATAAGTTCTGAAAATCAGTTCTGCTATATCTTCCTGCACAGAAATCCTGCAATCTCTCAGGAACCCACATAAAACCAGCACAGCTTTACTTGGTTGCATGACTTGTCCATGAGGCCTGTTTGCAAAAGTATTGATTCAAATTCTAATGATGCAGTTTTTAAGTTACCAGAGATATCTTTTTATCACATCACATCAAACTAATTTAGACATTACTGATTTACCAGGAAGGATGTTTTCATAGAAATAGAACTAAATGCAATGATACTGTAATATTTTTAAGAAATGAGCACTTTCTTTTTTCAAATAGCTTTGGACCTAAATTTATCAACAACTTGGCAATATCTACAAACATTAGACCCACTGTAACAATGACAGAACTTTTATCTGCAACACTAAAAATATTGCACTCTGCTCAGGAAACACTTTTCAATGCTTTTGAGAAACATGTCTCAGCATTTAGTTCCATGCAAATCACATTCATTGTACATACATCATAAGCATGTAATACTTGCATACTTTCAAAATTTGACTAAATTCAGCAGTTAGGACACAGTACATGCATTTACTTGTGTGCAGAGCTAAATTAGGAAATGTTTTGAATATATTGTGATGCAGGATCACTGGAAGTAGGCAAAGATGTATCTAGTGGATGGGTGTACCTCTCAGCAAGGCACAGCTTGACAATCCTGTTAATCCTCTGCACTTCTGATTCATTCAGAATTGCTGCTATGAAATTGCTCTTCAGCTTGTTCATCTGCATAACAAGTGATCTCTGATCACTTCAGAGCCAGAAAGCTCCATCCATGATAACATCAAGATAAAAGTTAAAAGCTCTGATGCTACAGACAGCTGAGAATAAGAGAGTAATTTAAGTGTAAACTTCAGGTGAATATGCAAGCTAAATTGTACAGGTAATAGGATGTGATAAAGAAACCATTTCAGCCTGCTCCTGAAGCTCTTAATTACCAGAAAAACAACTTCCATATACAGTTCATTGTTTCCCAAAGAAACAAAGACCTAGAAAAGATCATGAAATCTTCTAGTTTGGTCATCATTTTTCCACAGACATTTACATTTTACACAAAAACTCCAGTCAACTTGGTTGCCTAAATCATGACCTTTTAAAGAGGCACACATTGGGTGTATGCTGTGGTTGTAATGACAGCAGCCTCTGCACCTTGGCCACTGAAACATCAATGCCCAGAAAAAAATTTAAACAATAAGAATTTAAAAAAAAAATCTGTAGACAAAATCAAGAGAGGGAAAAGTGAATTTTGATTTTTTTTTAAATCTAGTTTTACAGCTAATATCTGGTTTTATATTTAACAAGATTGCCATGCAGCAATTAGTCTTAAAGGTCATCAGTACATGCCCCCTGCTACACAAGTAAATAAGCAGTGGCCCAGATAAAGACTTTTACATCTACCTGAAGTGCATTAGCAAGGTATTCCAATGACAAGTGCCCTGCAAATTCCCATAAACAGAAGTCAGAAACCTGGTGCTCTAAAGGGTTATCATTTGGCTAGGTATTGTAGTGCACATCTCATGCATATTCCACAAATACACCTCTGACTCAGCAGGACTGGCCTCTTCAGCTGGAAGGGTCAACCCAAAACTCCTCAGGAATGAGACAGAACTGATATGAGTGGAGCTGGTCAGAGATGAAGAATCTGCCATAGGAAATAAGTTTCACCAGACATTTCTATCTCCATTTTCACCATAGAAAAAAAAATTGCCTTATTTGTAGTTGTCTTGTTCTACTTTTCTCTGACAATTTGAAGAGCCCTGTATTTGATGATGCATTCGCTCTGGACTGATCTGGTTCAGCTGAAAGACACCTCTGTTTCTGAAAAGCCAAAGATCAAACTGAGTCTGATGTAATGCATTTTAACCAGATTTTAAGGGTTTTTTCCTTTTTTTACATGCCTATGTGTTCTTCCAAGGTCACTTAAAATAGACAAGCAAGGAAACTGTCACGTATTATTATCAAGAACTCCACTGTCATGCTGAAGCCCCCTTCCTGTTCCCTAGCCCCCTGTTTAAATACTGAATTAGTAACTGAGCCCTTCAGCTCCCAGCATGACCCTAAAACAATGCTGCATCCCATGTCCAGCACCAGAGAATAGAAAGAGTTGAAATTTCCAAGAAGATATTCTTTGCTATTTTAGTTTTATGACCTCCTTTTCTTGGCCCTAATTGGCCATTTAATTTTTACCTGAACAAAGTGTCCACCTTTGTGGACATGAATGACATTAATTCATACACATATTCTAGTCATGGTGTTCTAATTGTTTGTTTCAGATACAATTTTTATAAGTTTTTTTTTTATATTTAATTCCAGTTGAGTGCTGAATTGGGCTGAGCCTGATTCTAATTGTTTCACAGCCATTCTAAAAACAATCTCTTTTCACTGCCATCACAGCAACCTTTTGAGATCTGTCTTTCAAACAGTATCTAGCCCATAGCTCTGCTATAATGAAGTGATGTTTTTAAATCATCTGCATCAAGCTAGGAAGCTTGCAGCACTCTATGTACATTTGGCTGACATTAATTGAAACCTTGAAGAAAACTTCTGCATCCCTGGAAATGCTCGAGGCCAGGTTGGATGGAGCTTGGAACAACCTGGTCTAGTGGAAGGTGTCCCTCCCTGTGGCAGGGGGTTTGGAACTGCAGGACCTTTAAGGTCACTTCCAACCCAAGCCATCCTGTGATTCTATGACAAGACCTTCTGCCATTTAAAAATGTGAAAAGCCATTACAAAGTCTAAACCTGAGACTATTTACTAACCAAAAAGATTAGACAGAATTCAGATTTTATATAAAATGAATCTAATTTGCTACTGGAACAATCCTGATTGTTATTTTGAATACTGGTATAATGCTGGCACACACAGAGAATTTTCATAGAATGGTTTGGGTTGGAAGGAGCCTTAAAGATCACCTAGTTCCATCCCCCCTGCCATGTGTAGGGAAGTTTCCTCAGCTGTCCTTGAATTATTCTGGCATAAACAATGAACCAGAAAACTTTCACCCTGGCTTTTTACACACTGGGATGTAAATGACCTGACTCTACAGATACTTCTAATGTTATTTGTAGATTCTGCTGTTACAGAAAAACTACTGACTTACATAACATAAGGCCTTACACCTGAAAAGTAGAATACAGAATAGAAATATTTATTGAAACCCCCTAATTTCTTTTATTTCTTTATGTTATGCAAATAAAGAAATGTGATTAGACACATAGACATAGACATCAGTAGTGTGATTTTCCTCAACTACAATGGGCTTAGTCCTCTGCTATAATTTTTTGTCACTGTTTCTAAGTTGTCTAGAATCCTCCATTAAACTTTCTGCCAATTTTCACCATATTTTTCACTAATGTCTTTGAGAAAAGATACTTTTAATACTTTGCTGTATCACGTCTTCATAAAGAAAGGAGTCAGACCTACGGAAGATTTCTTCCCTCGTGACAGAAAGCCCAGGTGCCAGTTCCGTATCATTTTAATGTACACAGCCATATTTGTAAATAATCTTTAAAGTTTTTAGCCAACTTGAGATGATCTGGAGGAAAAACAAACTCATTGAACTCTAAAATATTACACTAATAGATTCCCAAAAACCCTTAGTGAATATCCCAGGAAAAAGATAAAGGTACTTTTGAATTGCAAACAAATACTCAGTCATAAAATAAAAGGAGGGGAAAAAAAAGGAAAAAAAATAACTGATACTTCCAAATACCTCAAGAAGGTATAGAAAGGCTTAGTTTCTTCAGAAAGCTTCATTTCAAAAACCTAACTAGCATGCACACCTTAAAAAACCCAAGTTGATTATGTTTTAATTTTAAGAAATTTAAAGGAGGAAAAGTACCTAGAGGAAAGGCAAGTATGCAGCCTCTGCTAGATGCATACATGCCCTTTAACTCATTTGAATAAAATACTTGATGTTGGAAATCATTGCAGCAATATGTCTAACCACATTTCTTTATTTGCATAACATAAGAAAACAAGCACTTAACTCCCACAGATTTACTTCCCAGTGTGTAATCTGAATGTGAGTATATTAATGAAAAACACTTAAGGACTCAAAATAGGGATTATCACTGGGATGGCAGTTGTTTCATAAATATATGGAAAATGCAATGCAGAAATGGTCAAGGGTCACTGTTGCCAGTTAACTCATATGTTATTATGATTTACTTATTGACTGTTGGACTTTAAATATTGTAAGTGCATCCCAAAGTCAATATCTATAACATCAATGAAGCTATCCTGTTAATAATTTCAAGGTTAGAACTGATGGAAATTGGCTAAATGCTTTTCTTGACTTTCTGCAAAGATCACCTCTAAATGAATCAATAGAATAAATTAGCTACAGTTAAGAAGATATACAGAAATGAGAATACTTTTTAAAGTCTCATTTTACCACAAATGGAGGGATGGGGGAAGGAAAGAATGGAGGACAAGAATATAGTTGAGAATCAAGAAGTTATCATGCCTTAATTCTTGTTTAAATGAAAGGCAATCCACAGCTGGGTATATTAATTGACTTTTTAAAACTGAGCTTTTAAATGATGACTTTCTTCTTATGCTTCCAGTTCACTTAGATTAAGCAGGATCACTTCATTGTGGCTGCTATGTTGTCCTATGTCATTTATTTTACAACTAATACCAGAAATAGAGGCAAATGTTTAATATTTTTCTAACTAGATTCAAAAATAACTACAGGACAAGCATTCTTGTTATCTAGGAACATGGATCACATTTTCTTACCTCTGTAAGAAGAAATTTCAATGCAGTCACATCACATTTTGAGAAAAAAATATACAAAGCCAGATTCACTTTTTCCACAAGAAGTGTAGAAAAAAAAATGGTTGAAGGGCCAAGAAACTATTTTAACATTTTTTCTTGGAACAGAGAAGGCTCAAATCAAGGACACTAGTTCCCAGGTACATAAAATACTGTTGCAAAAACACATAAAAATCAAATATTCTCTATGTCCATGGTCGACCAAACAGTAATATTAAGTTTAAAGTTGCAACATGGTAGATTCATGTAGTTTGAAATATTTTGCACAATATCTAATAGTAAGACTAATTACATGCAGACCTACTTTGCTTCAGAAAGTTGTGGAACCTGTCTTAAGGCTGCACAAGCATCAGGAGTTACCTCCAGGCAGGCACAAATAGAACTTGCATTGGACAAGGAGAGGAGATTGTCCAAAGTTCAAATCAGACCTTCCAGACCTAGAGGTCTTCTCTGATTATCTGAATGATTTAAAAAACCTGTGGCCATCATATAAAATAGATATAATTGGAAAAATGCAGTTTTCTACTGGATTAAATAATATGCCTTCAGGCAGAATTCTTCCATATATCACATTCTCCAAAAAGTCAAAATCACTGTAAAATTATTTTATTAACCTACATGCAAAATTAGTAATTCCATAAGAAATTCTGTGTATAGGCAGAATGAGTCATAAGTTAAAAGTTACCATCCATTAGGAAGACATTAAATGTAAAACATGCTTATGAAGACACAGAGACATTACTCAACTATTCCAGAGATCCTAAATTATGGACAACATATATAGTCATGAATTTAGAGGAATACCAATTCAGAATACCTGGAAAGGAAAAATGTTTCTGAAAAACAGACCCCTGGCAACAGCAATGAATTGTGTTAGAGAAGACATGGTATTTGTGGGAGCCTGGAAACTCAGTCTAAAGAGCAACAACACTATGCCTGTGACTGCCCTGCCTTCACTTTGGCTGACCATGGTGCAAGTAGAAAAGACAGTGAATTTAAAAGAATCGAATGAAAATTCCACCTTTAACTTTTTCACTTATGCAGAAAAAAAAAAAGAACCTCAAATCAATATACAACAGCAACAACAACAAAAAAGATAAACCATATCTTCATTTCTGCTGAAAAATTAGCTCACTCTTGGCACTCCCATACCATCCTATCCACATGGCTTGAGACAAAATTCAAAAATTAATGTGCTGTGCACACATGCCCAGTACCAGGAGGAAGAAGGGGAGATTGAAAAACCAAAATATTTTTACTGCAAGCTAAATCTCCTAGGTTGTCCTAGAATGCTCAGTGTTAAGCCAACATCAGATTTCTTGAGCGGGGAAAGAAATATTTGTGATGCAGTATTTATACCTTAGCCAGAAGCTCCAACAGGAAGGCAATGAAAATCAAGTTAAATAACGACACAGTTTTGTAGGAAGCCATATGTCTTCTATAATGCCAAACAAAGATGCCAGTAACAGTTAAAGAAGCTCTGAATTTTGCAGCCAAGAATTACACAACATCAAAAAGCTAAGAATCTGCTAGCTACATCAATAAAGAGGAAGTATAGTGAATAGCAACCTGTTTCTTATATGATTTAAAAAAAGACAGAAAAAAATCAGATAAGTTAAAAAGAAGAAAATTAAAAGATCAAATGCCAGCAGCAAAACTAGAGAGGCAATAACAAAAAATCCTACTGGGAACTGCAAAACATTAGGCATGAGAATGAGCAAAGTATCCAACAAAGTGATAAAGCTGTCAATTTTTTTTTAAATTATGAAAATAACTACCAACAATGAAGAAGACTTGAGTTATTAGCTATGCAGAGTTATGAAAGGTCCTAAGTAAAAGAAAAACACATTAGTGAATATATCTGTGGTCTGTGATGCTCTTGAATTACAACTCAAAAAAATCGGAATGATTAAATGGCATAGGATGTCTTCCACAAGGGCTTAAACCATGGAGTTTCAAAAGCAGAAAGATGACCACAGCCTCCTCACATAAATTACTGGAGTAAAGAAGTCAGAGACCAGCTCTAGCAGAAAACAGCCAATGCAGCCCAGCAAATATCAATTGCAATGTTTTACAAGAAAGTAATATCTTCATGCCTTCAAGGATGACATTTTGAAGATGTCAAACTTAAGGCCAAAATCTGCCTTCCAATGAAGGTGAATCTCATGAAAATTGAAATGACAAGCAATCAAATCTATCTTGGAGTTTACCCCTTCTTGAATTTTAATTCAAATAACAAGTACAGCCAAAATAAAATTTTAAAAACAAAACCAAAAAACATAGTTTCATCAAATGGTTTGGGTTGGATGGGATCTTTAAAAATTCTCTGGTCCAAAACCCTCCGCCATGAGCAGGAACATCTTTCACTAGGTCAAGTTGTACAAAGCCCTATCCAGCCTAATTTTGAACACTTCCAATGATGGGTCATCCACCCTTTATCTTCTTACAGTGCCTTACCCCTTTCATTGTAAAAAAATTCTTCCTTATGTCCAATGCAAAACTACCCTCTTTCAGTTTAAAACCAATGCCCAATGCTCACCGCCTTGGTAAAAAGTGGTTTTTATCTTTCTATAAGCCCCCTTTATAAGTTGCACGATGTATGGTACAATCTGTCTTTTTTCAAGTAAACACTAGAAATGGAAAGACAATCATAATGAAGACTTATGGCCTGCTCCCCATTAAAAAATAAAAATGGCAAAATAAAATACTATTTTAGTCCTTCAAAGAAATCTCTGCCTATGCAGGCTGATGTGCCTTCATTTGCTTCTTGAGTTAATAGTTATGAAAAAGCACAGGAGGCTCCCTCATGGAGCCAGGCTCACTGAAGCAGTAAAAAGTATCTCAAGAGCCCCAGTCAAACTTGATGCCCTGCCTAAAGAGGGTTTCTTTAGGATGATACTAAGACACTTGTGTTTGCACACAAAGAAGTAGTTATGCACATCCACCAGCCTACTTCTTATGGAACATCAAAGTAATTCTGTGTCTTTTAGGAGCACCATTCGTCACCACTGTATCCAAAATCCAAAACCCAGATAGACTATCTCAGTCCCGGTCACAGTAATGATATTCATAGTCCTGCTAAAGAAACTGAAAAGAAAAACCTAAAAATTTTATCACTACCATTACCACGAGTACATCAAGGCTTCGAGTGATGATTTGTGTTTCTCTAGATCACCAACTTTCCTTATTAGCACACCATTCCCATAAGTTTCTCTATAGCCTTTTTAGAAGTGACTGCCATTAAGTAATCAACTGATTTAGTTATATATTTAACACAGCAGGTCTTCAATGAGACAAGCATCATAAGCTTTTCACAGAAAATAAAAAGTATTTTGCTTATGCTATGGCAGTTCTTTAAGTTGTTAATGTGCATTTAACGTTAAAAACTGGAGCAAAGGTGGCTGCCTCATTGCCACCCTGCAGCCCAGGGGAAGAGTTCAGAGTAAATTCCAATCTCTTCAGCACGTGAAAACCAAGCAGGCTTCTCCATTCCTAACTTTGGCTATTTGAGCTTTGACTTCTCACTCACCATAAACCACTCAAGAAGTATAGCATAGGCGGAGCATTTATTGACTCATTTGAACAATTTATTCAGTTCTAGTCTTTGAAAACCTCCTTACCATTTTCAGCATGGTTAGTCACCTCAAAGCTGGTGCAACAGAAGGAAGGTTCTAAAACAGAAGGCAAGATCAGCAATCAAACAAGGATTTTATTGAATGGGCAGTGAGTATGGAGCTTGGCACCTCAACTCAAGCATGTGCCCTCAAGACACACGGTCCTCAGTGCCACAGGGGATGCCCTGCCTGCAACCTGCCAGTCCCCCAGCCAGAGCAGGGGGAGGAGGTCAGTCTCCTCACTGTGTGGCTGTGTCTGGCACTTCAGAATGCAAAGAGAGCTTTTTGCTGAGTAAAATACTTAAAGACTGCAATTGGGCACGGCTCAGGAAGATGACACTCCACTTTGTGAGGTGTAACTTGTTCCACAAAAGCCTGTTTAATTCTTAGACAGCAGGCCACCTGCTGACCTTTCCCCAAAACATCATGCCACATAAAAATGTTCAAAAGATCAAAGGCAAAAGAAGCTTTTAGTTTCTGCATTAGCTAGCAACAAGTGTACTTGTACACTTTTAGATTTTCTGTTTCTGAAGCACTTCATATAAGCACTCACTACTCTCCTCTGAGCTAAGCAAATATTAGCAGCGGTACATACCAACTCATCACTGTGTTAGGAAAATGATTTAAGAGCAGGTAAAAGCCCTCAAAGCTAGAAGATAAGTCTTCAGTGAAAATTAAATAGATAATTTACTGTTTGAATGGTTAAATGAACAACACCTGTCACCTGACAAATTTGGACATATATTAGCAAAATGAATGTCCTGCTAAAGGGGAGGCTTATGATACAGTGCATTTGTTTACTGTGTCTTATCAGTATTACAGTTTCCATAGAAACAGGAGAGAGAAAATTTTAGCACTGGGCAACAAATTGTAATGATCTTGGTAAAGAATCATTATATATATTTAGTTCAAATACAATACATCAGAAAGATTTACACTCAGGTATATGAAGCATTGATAACTAATCCTAATGGACAGATGCTCATGGCTGTCGATGATTTCCAAGTCTTTATGGTAATGAAAGAAAGGACACATCTCATAACACATGGTATTAACAGTCCATGCCATGCTGACCTTTCCTCTTCAGATTTTCAGTTTTGTATTACTTCATCCAACTGCCCTCCAAATTAGAAAGGAAGCAAAAAGTATTGAAGCATTTTCAATATATACATGCCTTTCCTGAAGCTTATCTTATCCCTTACATTTATAATCACCTGCAGCTTAACCATGATGTAATTTCTTATGCCTTGTGGGCTGATTTCTGTGAGTCACAATTTCCAAATATATTTGTGAAGGTGGTTCATGAATTAAACTTCTGTCAACTGAAGCCTCCAGCATTGTTCTGCCCATGTTCAGTATGGAGGCTCATGGCTCACAAGTGTTAATGGTACAGTACAGAGGATCAGTCCCTGGTTTAAAAAGGACATTCAAGAAGCCATTACATAAGGAAAGAAAAACCACAAATGCCCCCATGGCTTTTTGTCATCCCATCACTATTCTTTGGTAAGTTTAGGTTTCCTATATATACCACTGAAAATCTGCAGATGATTCATCCCAGGATTTGCTGTCAAATGAGAACAGTTGTGAGTTATGCTTCTCATAGTTTCCTTGGTGCTGTACTCTCTACCCTCACTTCTTCCTGATTTTAAGCTGTGTCCAGATAAGATCTGGGGAATTCTGGGACAGCAGCTTTGGCCAGCTACATATTCAAACTCTCTCATCTAAGCATTTACCTACGTAAGTCCAGCAAACCAACATACTTTAAAGAAATTAGTACAACCTACAAGTGACAACATGCATCTAATCTTCTACAATGACTTTCACAGATAGATTGAAATATCAGCCTCCTTTATGGTGAAACATCTTCACTTTCTCTAATCCTTCCCTGCCCCAATGATCTTTGTGTCAAGCAGGATAAGCTAATGTGCCCATTTTTGCTGTTCCCAAGCTCTTCCCCTGTTTTTCCCTGCCTAACAGTGTGGCTCCTCTGGGCTGGCAGACTGGGAGGGATTCTCTGGAGGTACAGCTGGTGTCTTAACCAATGCACAGTCATCCTGAGACAAGGAAACCACATGCCTGGAAACATTTGCTACCGTTTAATGTCAAGTGCAGAGGGTGCAGCACCGCCTCTGGCAATACACTTCTACAATAAGCACCACTAATGGCTTTGGGGATCACATGCATTATTGATGCACAAATGTTTGATATTTCCCATCATGACAGAAAGGAGACAAGTGGTTAAATTGCTTCCTGTTGTGCATGACTGTAGACATTAGCCACAGTTATTTATAGCTCCTATAGTATCCCAAAAGGCAGGAGAACCACGTCATACAGCGTTACTCCAAATAAAATTATTCTAGCAAAGTAAACCATCTTAAACACAGAGAATATCACTGTAGAACAGAAAGCATGAACAGCTCAGATGTTTTGATAACAAAATGTATGTGTTAGTACTCCCACCCAACAAGCTAATACAAGATGATTTAGGAAGGACATGAAAAACTATACATTAATAAAGTCAGCTGAAAGAAAAAACATACATCTGGAAGAAGTTTCCACTAGTACATCAGTGGAAGGGGGATGTCCTTTTCTGGAAAATATACAAATAGAATGAAAGAGAACGCTGATGGTTTTAATCATGGAGATGCTTGCATGCTACATCTCTTTTAAACTGTTATTCTATCCTAGAGAGTTAAACACTAGTCCAAAACATGAGGCAGACTGTTCCAAATTAACAAGCATGCCTTAGAGCAAGGAAAGATTGTTCAGGCATCTTATGAAAATAAAAGTTATCTAACCCTGTGGGCATCTTAGATAGAGAATCCAATTCCCCATACTTTCCCACTCTTCTAGTAAAAAGGGGTGGGAGGAGTGGGAGGTGGGTGAAGAAGGACAAAATACAGCAAACAAGAGTTTCATAAAACAGATTTCTTTAAAGAAGTTTTAGCAATGTGAATTCTAGCCCTTATTTTTTCTAACTTACATTCTTTTTCCAAAAAAACTTTCATGAAAAATTCCATTATTTCTACAAACCTGAAAAAAAATCTTTTGCTCTTCAAAACTTTGAAAAATGTCCACCAAACTGAAGGATTGTGATACAAATTTTGTGACTCTGGAATAAAAGAATGGAAGTCACTTCCAATGCTGTTTAGATGGCTTACTCCTCTCAGGACAGGGTGTCTTCAAAGCTCAGGAACAGATACATTTTTAAGATAACAATCTACTTACAATTAAATTGCAATTTAAGAGAAAAAGGAATATAATTAAAATGTTTTAAAAATGGTAGCAAACAAAACATGTTTTTTACTTCTATACTTTGCACAACTGACTTATGTATTTAATGCACACCAGCCAAGAGGTCTGTTCTTGCTTCAGAGGTGCCTCAACGTAGCTGGAGAGACAAGATGCTACTGAAGCAAGGAATCGAGATACTTTTGTGCAGGCACCCCTCAGAGCTTTAAAAGGTAAGGGAATAGCTTTTTTGGCCTACAGTCAAATTTCTCTAAGGGTAATGAAATATCAGCGTGGTCCACTGAACCCACGTAAAACCAATTAATTCAAGAATCCTTCAGCATTATAGCTCTATTCCTCTGAGATCTATAAGAATTCCCTGTGCTCCTCACCATTAACTTATAGTTGTTCTAGAAAAACATACTAACAGTTTTCCTGACTCACTGTATGAGTAGAAATGTCTGTATTTTGATTTCTCTGCTCAATTACACACTCCTTACCCCTACCCACACACGGCACTGTTGGCCAGGCTGTACCTTTTGGCAGTGAACTTCAGAACCACGTTCCTCCACGAGAGAGTGCCCGTGTACAGTACCCACACACTCAGAGCCCCTCAGTCCATGTGATTTACATAATGCCTGGGCAACCGTTTCACAAATAGATGCAAGCACGAAAAAATAAAAATCCCAAATGGTGACAATATAGAAATCAGTCATTCTACATACGCTTTTATTTATCAAGACCTACTCACATTATTGGCATGGTCAGTTATCAGAGCTGCCTGCTGTTTCTGTGTCTGAGGATGCACAGGTCTCTCTTCCTTCAGCAGCTGAACTGTACACATGGAAATGCTTTACAAAACATTTCAGAAGTAAAGGTCAAGTAAGCTTTCTTGAAAGGGATGCTGTTTTCTGGAGAGAATTTCCTTCCTACGCACTTTTAGCTACCAGGACTCTTGTGACGTTAGGCAAAGACTGCGAACACGCATGCCCACGTCTGCCTCTAGAATTAAGCCTCACCAAGTCAGAATTCTTTCTTCAGTCCCTGTTTTCCCCACACATAGGAGGGTGAGACTGTTGGGAAAGTGCTATTTTACAGCTAATGCTTTACACTCAGTCCTGGGAACACAGGGGTTAGGCAACACTTGCCCTTCAGGGGAGCATATTTTATCAATCTTGAAACATTTAACGTGACATCTAAACATTAATGAAGTATTTTGTTCAGTGTTTTGGTTTTAAGACTACATAATTTTGGGTGAAGCAAAACTGTGACTTCTCATAACAGTAATAAAAGCGGAAAAATATCTCCTTGGATGAACTAGTGGTAGTAGGGAACCTGGAACTCCAGAAGGGTCTTTGTACAATGCTTGCAACCAACTAGGACACAATGCAAAGAATGAAGCACCAGCACTGCATACTCTGATCATTCTTTTTACACTGCAAGCAGAATGGCACAGAGATCTGTGCCAGCTGGAGCCTTAAAACATTTTTTTGCTCACACATATACAGAGTCTTCTAGCCTGCCCAATTATTTTAAGTGGACTAATACGTGTTGATTAGTTTTACAGCTGCCTTGATACTGAATTCTGAGATCTTATTGGTCTTGAGATAATAGACATGGTCCCTTTGAAGTATGAGTCTAGCCCAACCTGCCTATATTTTTGCTCTCATGGAGACCAGATATTAGTGGATCAAGATGAGCAATCCTAGGTATATACAGATCCAATAAGACAAAGCTGTCTTCTGGCTAATTTGAGATGGAAAGTGTATAGCTCCTTAATCTAGATAGACATCTAGCAGTACTAAGTTTAAAATGGCTACTGGGTATTGTCACACATCCTTTCATCAGTTTATTCATTCCCAGTCCAGTTCTTCCTTCTTCATCCTCTTCTGGTGATCTCCAACACCTCTACAGAATCATGGTAACAGGTATTGTTTGTAACAGTTCTGATAATGAGTCTAATTCATTTTTGAATTTGCAGAAGTTGGCATCATATGCCTATCCAACTACAGCAAAACAACCTTGACACCAAGGTAAGAGAACTTCTGGATTAACTAGAAGATTAAGAAAGTACGTATTCTTCCTTTATTTTCTGCCCTCTAATTTCCATTTCCATGGAAACTGGGCTGGAAAGTACCAGCAGGCAGCCTGCAGCTGAACATCTGAATGAGAATGCTCATGTTTAGCTCAGCAAGCAGACAGCAGGTGAAATCTGCAGGAACTGTCTAAAATCTATAACTACATCTTGAAAGCAAAAGGACAACTTCAGTTTCAGCAATGAACTTCTACAGAGGATGCTATATCACCCCAGTGAATATTCTTGCGTGGCAGCAGTTGATAATCTGACTTCTTCTTTGATTAAAGAGGATATGATAGGAAAAAACATTCTTTATCACATTGACACAAGGCAAAAATTCATCACAATTAACTTAATGCTTGGAAATGTTTAGATGGAATATGCTAGTGAATATGGTAAAGATATTTCTGTAACAGGACTTTGGCTTCTGAACACTATGCTGTAGCTCCTTCTGTGAAATGAAACTGGCTGCTGTACAGTTCATACATACACATTGTCAGCCCAGTCATCTGGATGGCTCTTCTTACAAAGATCCATTGCATTTCAACAAATATATATATATATACAGACACATATATAAAAATTAACTAGCAGGCAGCAACGTATTTTCTAGTTATAAAACACATTGGTTTTCAGCACTAATTCATACTACTTGTATTTTCAAAATCTAATAAGGTAAGACAGTTGTAGTTAAAGGGAAAATAAGTTATGTTAACTTCTTTATCCAATTTAGTAAATTTTAGTGCAGGAATTCTATTTAATACCACCTTGGATTTTTCTCCAGGTCAATATTTGCTCTTCAAGCAACAGGAAGAAAAGCAAACAAGCAAAGGATGAAACATTACTGTCCTGGGCTGCACTTTACCCAATGAAGAGATTGGTTATTATTAAATTCCTGCTTTTGTATATAAAGCAATTACCACTCTCTCAAGAAGATATTACTCATTCTCTGCAGAAAGCAGAACATTGGTTACACTTTTTTCAGTGCAATTTTAGGCAATGCAGTGGACAAAAGAGGATGATTATAATGAAGGATTTAACATCTTGCACAAGTTCAATATCAGCACACAAGAGCTGACCTGAAAATGGGTTATGAAGAAACTTGAGACAGCATCAATCTTTTTTCCTTTTTTTTTTTTCTAAGAGTGTTGCTCAAAGTTTAAGAGAGCTATTTATCAGAATCAAGTCAGCAAGATAGCTGCAGATGCTTTTTATTGTACCCATGTTCTCCTTCAGGATGAGAGGGGAAATTCAAGATTAAAGCGTCAAAGAATGAATCAGCCCAAGAAGCTGCTAGTGACGATTGATTCATTCCTTCCTTTGGGATCTTCAGTGGGAAAAACGAGGCCAAAATTGCATTCCACCACATACCAAACTCATGGCTACGATGGAAAAGAATAGTATAGAGGCTGTTTGTGCAATTTTCTCACATGATGGAAAACTAATAATTGCGTATCAAGAGCACAACAGAGACAGACAAAACACACAGCTATCAGCATCTCTGCAGCGCAAGAATGTCCATTTAACAGCTGCAGCAATGTAAAACTCACAGCAAGTGCCTTCTGTTAAGGAGTTCTATTATGTTTTACTTTACCAAGTGTATTTGGGCACACTTTGAGGATCATTTATTGTGCTAAATCATGATGCAGGGAGGCCTGGGATAAACAAAAATCAGATTCCAAATAATTCACTCTTCTGCTCTAAGACTGCTTAAATACAGAATACACAAAAGCATAAGGTTTCAGATAAATTTCTTCTTTTTATTTGCATGAAATTTTCTACAGCTGAACAACCCACATGTACAGCCTGAAGAGTTCTATTTCAAGCAAGACTGGAAATAAAAATAAATTTTGAAAATACATACATTTAAATAAAAAGCAACGCATAGCATGGTACATTGACTTCTCTATTTCAAATCAGCAGTCCCACCCCTCAATTTTTTGTTTTGTTTAGGAATGTCAAAACATATTGCATTTAATGGCTATCTTCATTTTGAGGGTAGAAACCGAGGGCACTGCTCATCCTGCATGAACAGCTCTCCTATCCATTACCATACACAAATACCTTAATAAAAGGGAGGGAGGAAGGACAGCTTCAGCATCTGCCCAAGGTTTACAGAAGTAATTCTCCAGGAACAGAAAGGACTTGTGCACTGGCTGAAGATTGCCCAGTAACAGGGGATAGATCATTGCTAGGAAATATTTATGAAGGGAATATGAGCTGACTGTATGTGCACACAGAGCGTGGTGTTTGTCCATCAAAAGGGGTGGGTTATTTCACCCAGATGGAGTCTGGAGAGAGGGAGGGTTATAATTCAAGAAAATAAGCAAGCTGCTCCCAACCAGGTCATTAGTACATTCACACTGTTTCCCATTATCATCTTTTTACTAACACATGTACAGATCATGTAGCTGCTTTTCTTCCAATTAACTTTATAACTGCTTATGTATCCCAGTTGTTGCTGTCTGGTCAGGAGATGGAAAGAAACTGAGCAGGGCCATCAATACAGTTATTACAGTAGGGTTATGGCATATAAGATGGAAGTGTAGAATAAAGGTATCTAATCTAGGATCTTTTGCTTCTTGAGTAATAGAGTATGTGACAAAGTTTCTGGATACCAGCTGTCCTGGTTTGAAAAGGAAGTGACTGTTTTGGGATGCTGTGGTCAAACCAATAAGAGCTCAGATTTGAATATTGGCACCTGGTGTGGGCACTGAGGACATGGATATGCCTCTCAGAACACGACGGGGGGTTAAAAGCAGAGCACTCCCAGGGGAAGTTCTCTTGGGTTCCCTTGGTGAAAGAGGTCAGAGCTCCTGACCTGCGGGCTGGGTGGGGCAGGGGAAGCCATGTGGCCGGGGGAAGTAGCCCGGGCCTTGGGCAGAGAAGGGAGGTGAAGGCCCCTGCAGGATGGAAGGGTGGAGGAACACTGAGACGCATCGGGCAGCCACCCCCAGGAGAGAGAGAGAGAGAGAGTGAGAGAGAGAGCTGGTGCCAGTGCTTGTGCCATCTTGGAATTCGATATCCTGTGCGGGCAGCACAGCTGGCCGATAAGAAGGGGGGTGGGGGTGGCAAGAAGGTGCCCTGCCTGACAGAGCAGCATAGGAGTTCTGGACAGGCAGAGCCTGAGATTTTAACAGTTTTGTTGGATGATGGAAACCTTACAAATGCTGGTCCTCCTGGAGCTGAATGAGAAGAGAGATAGAGATGAAAAAGGAGGAAATGGGCAGGTGCAATGCAAGTTTGTGCAAGTGAAAGATGTCTGAGAGAAGTTGAGAAGAATCCTAGGTGGGTGGAGATGATGGAGCGGCCTTTGGCTGGACTTTTCTCATATAGCCATGGACAGAACCATTTTTCCTGTGACACAGAGACTGCATTTAGGGGGAGGCAATGGCTCAGAGCCAAGAGAGTGCAGTGATGTTAGTGAAAGAGTGCATGAACAGACAACAGGTGAGGAGGGTGGTGGTTGGTGCCCTTGATCTTCAGTGGAGGAGGAGATCTCTGTTCTTGAGACCCCTCGGCCCCAGGGGGTGAATCTGGGGGGGAACAGGTGTCCCGAAAGTGAGAGACTGTGCTCTTTTTTGGAACTGGGCAAAGCACCCTTAAAGGGGAACCCTAGGAGCAGCTCTGGTCCGTGCACAGTGGTGAGAGCACTGGGCATGGAAGGAAGGTGTCACGATGGCAATGATCTCCGGGCAGTGCCACGTATGACACTGAAGCCTATGGCACAAGAGGGACTCCTCTCTCCTTGATGAACTGAGAATTGATTATCTAAAGGGTGGTGATGGACTGAAAGTTGGTGTTCTGAGGGGTGGTAACTGAATTGAGAATCCAAGGTTTTGTCTTACTGTGATGTGTTGGAATTTCGTGGGGGGAGGAGGAATGTTTTTGGTACGCTTTCATTCTGAGTTCTGTGTGTGTTTCTTTTTACATATAGTTGTAGGTTAATAAAGTTTTTTTTCCTTTCTTCCTAAGTTGGAGCCTGCTTTGCTCTATTCCTGGTCACATCTCACAGCAGACACCAGGGAGAATATATTTTCATGGGGGCACTAGCATTGTGCCAGTATCAAACCATGACACCAGCCAACACAATAACAAGCACACATTGTGCCAGTGCATGCTAGATAAACTTTTAATTAAGTAATGAAAATATCATTCATGGAAAGCCACAAATAAATGAATGCTTAAGAACTGAAACATCACTGTTAGCAAAGCTTAATGCAAGCAACTACCAGCTGTATTCAGTATTCAGTGATTTATTTAGAGAATTCAATTTTGCACAGGCTTTACATTTTTGAAAATTAACAATTCTTTAACCTTGGAAACACCTAATCTTATTAAATATGTATTTTCTTCCACAACTTTGTTGCTATGGGATTGGGCTGAATTTGAAAGTCTTTGCAGGATATATTTTTATAGCTAAGTTATAAACACTGAGAATAACAGTTCATGGTAGAAGTACTAACACACCATCACCACTGGAAGGAGATCACTGTTCCCATGTAGCTATGTTTCCATGCATAGCTCTCTTCTCCAGTTTACAAATACAGAATACCCATACTGACAAAGTGTGGTCACTTCAAACTCCTACACAGTGTAAGGACAATGAGATGTGCAGCTTTCTAGAGTACAGGCAATCAGGGACAAATTTCATCTCAGGCTAATTGCATATATTCCCCAAGAATCAAACTCAGGTCTAAAGGGCAGCCAGACAAAAGGATGGTAGCACTGGCCCCATCATTCCCAAGGGCTCATTTCTTTCCCTGGGGTGCAGCTCCAGTGCTGATAGCATGGAAGAGTATGGTCATGGGGGCACTCTTGAATGAGGAGCCCAAGAATGCCAAGCTGCCTTCACTTGAACTGTCAAACAGCTTTAAGTGAAGAAACTCCTACTGCCTCTCTCCCTTTCACTCATCCTACTCCCTACAGCATCTTGTTCTTCCCTAATGGTTTTGTCATCTCATTATATTCTTCCTCTCTCTCTCTTCTCCCATCCTTCCATCAAGACTATTTCTCCTTATTCTCCTTTATTTATTAGGAACAACACCCAAGCCTGCACACTGCTTTGTTCCTCCAAATGTCAGCAGCTGAACACAGACTTACAGCTCACAGCCCGGTAATTTTTCTGTGCTCATTGACTGAGAGGGAAACTGGACAAGATTATGTATGATGCATACATTTGAATGCAAATAGCACATTCCACATTTACACAAATTTACTGAATTTCTTGGTTTTAGTTTGGACTAGTTGATTTTGACCTAAAGTCTGACAAGACAAATGTGAATTTATCAGATGCAACTAATCAAACTGTAATTCAGTCATTCTTTTAATCCAGAAAGGAGGTGAAAAATCCCCCATATCCTGTCTGAACTCTCCCTCTCTCTGCCAAATGTTTAAACACTGTAAATAGGGGAAGTGGAGGAAAATGGAACACAGATTTAATTTACTTTGCACCTGCTGGCAACTCCCCACTATATAGTAGGTAAACATAAAAAAAATACTACAGTAGTGACACAGATGCAATAGAACTTACAAATATTTTCACAGATAAGTGTGCTTGAGTGGTACAACAGCTGTTACATACAAAGCCTGATAGATTTTCTCTTCAAAAAGCTTAGTTCAAAATTTTCAAAACCAAATTTTATATTAGCAAGCCCCTCCTTTCTCTCTTATATCCAAATGAAGGCACTATTGCAGATGACAGATTTTAGAAAAATGGTTTTCTTGATATTTGTTGTAAAGACATATTAATTACACCCTCCCCAGATAAATGGTCAGTCTTACCACCCAGCTCCAGGCCATCCCTTCATGTAACTCTGGCTCTGATATCTACATGATACACTTCTATATAAGTTAAGAAGAGTTTGGTTGTCAATGGAATCTGGATCAAGTTCCTATATTACAAATAAAAGGAAAAAAAATAATTGGCACAGGATATCAGCAAAGGAGCACACAGACTGGGCTGAGATCATTACACCAAGCCCAGTTTTCAGGAGCTCTTGAAATTGTTATGAAGGCCAAAGTCTGTCTGCAATTTGTTTGCTAACTATAAACTTCCCAATTCTTGCTGGAAGGGGTGTGTCATGAACTATCTTACTAGAGCACTCCTATCACATTCACAATCTAAAATGGAAACTGGATTTTAAATTTTGTTTGAACATTGGCAGGTAACCACAAATCCCACTACAGTTCAGCACAGTTGTCAAGTTCTCTCTGTAATTACCTTTAGTGCAAACTGTGCCTCAAATACAGGTAATAGCAAGCTAAGGAGCAAACTGGTTTATTTTAATGGTACTACAGGGGGAAAGGGGTATGCAGATTTAAGAGATGCCAGCAATCACATATATTCTATTAAGAAGATACAGAAAAAAAAGCTATATTTTTCTTCCTACTTCTATACTTCCCTAAAATTATTCTGTCAAATCATATCCAGAGTTGCATATGCAGTCACTTTCACTCAACTTCTAGTATTTTTGAAAAGTTTTTAAAACTTATCTTAAGAGAAATTGGTTTTTCTTGTATTAAAAGAATGTAAAATTAAATCATGGCTTTCTTCTCTTCCAATACCATTCTCATCAATTTATTTGTTCTTCTGCAAACACATTAAGTTTCTTCTACACAACAATAAGGTATTGTTAGTGATACTGCTTCTCACTACTCCTTTAGTCTGTTCCTCTACTCTATAAGCACAGGGCAAGCATTTATCTGCAGTCAGAGCTACATGCAATTTAATGCTTAGTACTTTTGTGAATCAACAGGAGCAGGCTGCAGACTCCAGTATTAAACCCCTTTTCTTGACAAAGCAGTAAGTTTGTAATTAAAAACATCTAAATGCTTAAGAAATTCATACAAAGAACTTTATAAGCGAGACCTGAGAGCAACCTCTGCAATGGTGCCACCTCCAGCATGTTAACAGAATACATAAAATCTTCACATGAAAGCAGGTAATTTAAACAAAACATCCAAGTTAACACTCCCTATAAGATAATTTCAATGACTATAAATAGCAAACAAGGCCTCTCTAAATACTCCAATTTGTGTTTGTGTTTCTCCAAATCATATAACAATATTAACTCATTAAACAAAAAGCTTACCTGTGTTCCTGTCAGGTAAAATACAGCAATGCTTCTGCAGTATGCCAGGCAGAACCTGTGGCAATAAAGAAACAGGTGTTAATGGATACATATATTTTAACATCATGTGAAGAAAAGCCAGAGATTGCTGGAATGATGCATTTGCTGCATCTAATCAAGCTTTGTGCTCTCAAACTGAATCCAAATTAACCATCATGTAACATAAAGGTGAATCCCGTTCATCAGAACTGCAAACAGAGAAGAATCTTGCAAAATTAACTGCTGACTACTTGCCTGTAAAGTTCATTTCACATTCTCCCATTGATTACAATATCAAAAGTTGATTCAAAGAACCTAAGACCATAATCAAACATGCTCAAGTTAGAAAGCCAGTATGTTATCAGTCAGTGATGCCGCTGTCCCTGATTTCAGACACGTGGCCCTGGGGTTGTGCACGCAGCTCCCTGTAAACCATTCAGGTCCAAATTCTAAAGCACAGCATTTTGCTCTCCACACAGCCAGTTCCAGTGGACAACAGAAAACTCCAGAAGCTTGAGTAGGAAACTCAAGGGAATGGGGACACAGAAGATGCACATTTTGTAGTTCACCACGCCCACCATGGTGCAATGCTTCTGGCAGCCAGTGAGAAATGCTGAGGAAGCTGATCACCAGCACTATCAGCACACCAGGTCAGGACTGGGTAATAAGCGACACAGCTTCCCAAAGCATTCCTAGAAAGCTAATTCACTTTCTAAAGAAACCCATTGCTTTTATACCTTAGCTCACTACAGGTGGACCTGATTGGTCCTTTAATTAAAACACCACCACCATTGGCTAATTAAGAAACCACCCTTTGGTAAACAAATCTCCATTAACATATTCCACATGTTCACAACAGCAGGTGCAGCAAGTTAAGATAAGAATTGTTTCTAATTCTTTTCTCTGATCTCCTCACAGCTTTTCCCAGACCGATGCATGGGACAGTTGTCTGTTGCTCTCTGTGACCAGAGAGCTGCTACCATACACCATTGGCCCTTTCCCACAGGAAGAACTTCATCCTTCTTCACAGATTTACATATTAAATTCACCAGTTTTAGTGTAGACAATCAGCTCTGGTACTCCTACTAGCAACAACCTGTACTTAAAGCACCGAATACTTAATTTTAATCTCATTTTAAAATCTAGAATTTGCACCCTGGGCAATGATATGAGCATCAATAAAACTGTAGCTTGAAGTTTAATGGCTTTTCTTTTGCTTTTTCTGAGAAAAAGCCAATTAAAAATCATGCTCTAAGACAACTTCTTCAAATTTACCCTTGAAGATCAACATGAACCCTTTAAAGTCTGAAATGTAAAAGAAAAGAACCAGTTAGTTCCTACAGACAACAGGCCAGCACCACCACTGTCAGGAAATCCTGGCCTTCCAACCTCTAAGAAGACCCCAAGAACCACCACAGCTGGCATTGAGTTCTGAAAATCCAGGAGGTACAATATTTCAGGGAATAGAGACATTTCTGTTTTCCCCAAGGACTGCTATTGCTGTTTGGCCAGGATAGCAGCCAGGGATGAGCGTGGTCAGAGCCAGACCTGCAGAGCCCCGTGGCAGGGCCGCCATCCCCATCCCTCCCTGTGGGACTTTTCCAGCGCCGCCTCCAGAGCACCCAGGAGGACCAACCCCTCAGCTTGTGCGACCTCCAGAAAAGCAATTTAAAGTCTGAAGAACCTTGCTGCACCATGCTTCCTCCTGAAGGCACACATGGAGGCAGGGCCATCGCAAAACACTGCTCTCGTTCCATTATTACCTCACAAGTCAGTCTGTGGCCAGAAAGCCTCCCTGAATAAAGCAATGGGTACAACTGACAGGGATGAGAATGGTCTCCCCTTCCAACTCATCTGAATTTCACAGAAGGCATAGCATTTAAATGTAAGCTTTCACAAAAGTAATTCACTTGTTTTGGCATTATTCTGAAGCTAAGCTTGTGGATAAAAGGTTAAAAAAAAATCAGCTTGCTTTACCCCGCTTCATAGGCAGCAGGCAGCTTGTATTTTGGGAAGAATCAATGGCACAAATAACAATTTTCTGAAAACCACACTCACCATTCTACAGTGTGTCTTACATTTTTGAATTTTAAAAAAACCCAATAATTCTAGGAAGTACAATGTCATATGTACAAACTATAGAATTTTCCTTATGGCCATGGATAGAAATAACAGCAATCTTACAGGCATCGAAAGCATAAAAATTAGAAGCAGAGAACAAAGAAATCCTAAAATGAGCTGAGACAGTCTTTCAAAGCAGTGTAACACAAAGACTGAATTTTAAAAACATACTGTCTTACTCAGATATAAAGTAACATTTAGTTTCCCTGGAATCTGTCACATTTTCTTCCCCACATTCACGGACGATGAAGAAGCATTATGAATTTATTATGAGCTCCCAATTAATCAAATTAGGGCTGGAATTAAAAGTAGAGACGACCAAAAAAAAAAAAAAAAAAAAAAAAAAGCAGGTCCGAAGTTGTAAGACAACTTCAATGGGGGAAAAAAAAAGCTCTAGAAAATAGTTTACCCTTCCTGGTAGACTGGATATAGATAAAAGAACAGACATGTGAAAAAAAATCACAAAAACATTTATTTGTCCCTTTCCTGCACTCTCTTTAAGTGCTAAGTAGGCAAACAGTATGGCAAAGTCTTAAACAATGCTTCCTGCTCCCCAGCCCTTTAACATGTTTACCCTGCACAAAGCCACTTTCTGGCTGGTAGGAGTTTGATATCAACCTCCCACTTACTTATCTATAGTATACAGATTTTTACACTGTACCCATCTCCATGGTATCCAAGAGCCTTTTCACACTGCTCTCCTCCCACTTTCTCCCCACTTTGTTTCTCTCCTCCCTAGGGAAACTGACAGGAGAATTCCTCAGCAAAACTGTCACCTTTCCCTCTACAAGCCTCTCCTTTCCTCTGCTGCTTTTCTTTCATTCATTTGCATGCTGTAATACCAGCTTATTGCTTAAAATGCCTAAAATACCTGATCAGTCTCAGAGATTTTTCTCTCATTTTACAGAAGATCCTTAGATTATTTTTTTTTCTTTTGGTTGTTTGAAATTTACCCACATGGGCAATTTGAGGGAGAATCTCTGCCCAAAGCAGACTTGGATTGGTTTCTGCTGTAGAAATCAAAATATGTGAGCAACCAGAGGGATTTACTTGGGGGGGGGGAGGCAAAAGAGAAACAGGTTTCAATGATATTAACTGATGATTTAACCTTCAGTTGTTTTATAAGCTCTCAGCTGGGAGTTAAGGCATCGCAATACCAAATTAAAAATGGACTCATAGATGCAGAAACAGAATAAATAATACAGCAGGTGGTATGTCCTTCACATCAAGGTGCTTCCCTAGCAGTAGGCAAATTAACTTTGGTCAATGGTATACAGCTAGACACTCATATGATGCCAAGATGAAAGCATCCTCAAATTCAGTGAAAAATACTAATTCTTGTGGTTGGATATTGATTTGGGTGCATTTACATTTGTCTTAATTTTAAGGTTGCTGTTCTTAGAGATATATAAATATACAGCTGTCATAATCAGTGTTCAAATTTTAACCTGTAGCTATACATAATATAGGTATTCAGAAAGCTCCTCAGAGCAGCACAGGGTAGCTACATAGCTGGTTTGAGTTCAATAAAGATCACATTTTTATAAGTTTGCTTGGAAACTTTCCTTCAATTTCTTTAAAATAAGACAGATAAGTCCTTTGAGTGCTCAGTACACAACTTTTTTTTTTTTAGAGTGATGTAACAAGAACTAGGATTTATTCCTAAAAAACAATTGAAGTTTGGAAAGTATTAACTTCAAACCCACTAAAAAATCCCCACTTTGTAACAAGAACTAGGATTTATTCCTAAAAAAAAATTGAAGTTCGGAAAGTATTAATTTCAAACCCACTAAAAAATCCCCACTTTACAGAGAAGAAGAAATGTGAAGCAAAATAATTCTTGTGTGCAAAAAAGCCTCTGTGAAATGGATATCTACTCACTTAAAAGGATCTGCTGTACAAAGATGATCAGGCCTCTCTTTGGTACTGAATGATAAAATGTTTTTCTTTCTACTCCACTTATAATTGGACTGCTAAAATAGCCATAGAAAATGAGCTATATACTATTTTTCCTTCTCCATTTACATTTTTTTCTGCTAAAAATTGAGTCAACTGAAAATGAATGTTTCACAGATCCAAATTTGCAGAACACTCAACTCAGGAGTTCGAGTGTTTGATAAGTGAAATTTGAGGCAGAACTTAACAATGATTTATACTGCGATTTGTAACTTGCCAGAAGGAAAGAAGCTCAACTTGAATTTCCAAAATGAGACAATATTTTTCTGCTTTTTACATCCTAGAAATCCAATGAATCCAAAGACTAGAAAATCAGAACATTCCCTTTTAGGCATGCCAGGCACACAGGTCCTGTTTGTGGCCCTTGTGGTCATGTTCAGCCATTTCCAAGGACTGCCTCTGGGAGAACCCTCCATGCTCCAAACCTCCCTCCCCACAAAACTATTATGATTAGCATGTCAGGCATTTTGATTGCAAGAATAGGATAACATCAAAAAAGAAAATGTGTCAAAAACATACTGGGGAAATCCACATCAATTTATAAAATTTCAGAGAAAGGAGCTTCCAGAATTTGAGATTTACTCATACACTGATTGTTGCAAAGAAATGGTCCATGGGCAGAGTCAGCCACCAAGTGTGCACCTTCTATGGAAGCAGTGCAGTACTGGAGACAATTCAGGTTAGATATCTGGGTGTGATCCAGTGCGTTCCTATCTTTTTTGTCTTTCAAACCTTGTGTCACTTCTTTGGAAAAGAGAGACACCTCCTAGACCTTGCTATCTGCAGTGCTCTGTGCTAAGCACTGCTGCCTTCCTACCATCCACACAAGCCTCATGGAATTAATTTTGTCTTTTTTCATTCTAAGGATCATATCCATTCTATCTCTGTATTTGGTTTTCCTTATATTTGTCTCAGGGCTTTTTAGGAAATTTTTTAGGAAAAATTTCTTTGTCAGCTATTTCAGAGTAGTTTTATATTAATGTTTGTAATAGATCTTAAACCACTGGAAATTCTGTGCTCATGCTTCTCTGAATGTCTCTTGTTGCCTTCTGTCATTAAAAGGGTATACTATATTTTTGTTTTCATTTGTATTATTGTTTCCATCTATTTTTGGCTTCATACCTGAGGATTTTAGATGTCATTGTCCCATTAGCACTGTTGGAGGAGAAGGAACCTCTCTGGAAGTTATTCAGTAGTGCTTCTTAAGCAGAAAAGAAGCATTTGGGATTTGGCTGCTCAGAGCAGCAACTTATCTGTCAGGTCTGTAAAGGTATCTGACTTAAGACAGGGAGTTAGTTACAAGTAGGCAAGGTTTCCTGTTCACAAGCTGTTGGGTGATACAAGCCACCATAAATCAAAGGCTTATCATTACAGTGTAACCATAATTCTTTCAGAGCAGACAGGCTCATGCAGGCTATGGGGAAACAGTTTTAAACTAAAAGTGGAGACATTTATAGTAGGAAAAAATTCTTTACTCAGAGGGTAATGAGGCACTGGAACATGTTGCCCGGAGAAATTGTGGATGCCCTTTCCCTGAAAGTGTGCAAGGTCAGGGGTGGGACTTTGATCACCAACCTACTCTAGTGGAAGGTGCCCCTGCCTATGTCATGGAGGTTGGAACTAGTCAATCTTTAAGATCCCTTCTTACCCAGTCTTCTGTAATTCTATGATGATTCCATGCACCCAGGTGGTGAAGTGCTGTATCAAGGCTGCTTGCCTTCAGATTTCTAACAATATGCAGTTGGTTCAACCTACCAAAGCAAATCTGAACTTCATAGCACTCCCACAAGCATAATTATATTTGGTTAAGCTTTTTAAGGGGTATCTAGGAAGTGCATCAACAAATACCAGTTATCATCTCCATTCCTGTAAGAACTCAAAAGATAACTTCATTACTAGTGTGCCTCTTCTGTGTCTCAGTTGAAGCTGACATTGATACAGCCTACACCAGCATCAGCAATGGTTTCAAGTTACTCCTAAAATCAGTCCTTGAAATATTCAGCTCTGGCAGAAAAGAGCATCAGGACCAGTGGCACCTGCCTTCCCAAGCTTCCTCCAAAACCATACGTGTTCCCTGTCAGAGCAACACAGTCCCCACTTGCAATGGCAAAGCTGGCCCAAGTAGAACAAATTAAGATTTGATTTTTTTTTTCTCTGTCTGGTACTGCTGGAAGTAGTAGAGATTTTTGAAAGACCTTTCAATCATTGCCTGTGAGCTGTCAGTTCTTCTGCCCTCCCAAGGAAACAACCTTTCCTCTTAGCTCCAGATGAGATGTGCCTGCTGCAAAGGCAGCCTGTGCCAAATTGTCTCCCATCCACGGCGGTGTGAGTGGGAAGCCAGGCTTGTCAGTTCATTGCATTATATTCTGATGAGATAGCCCAGACTTGTCCAATTATTCCTCAAGATTCCTCAAGTAAAATCTTCCTCAAGATTTTACTAGATTGCTATTGTCCAATATCCAATTTCTCATATACACTGATGAACATCCAATATCCAATTTCACATACATACTGATGTTTTAATTCCTTATTCCAAAAGCTAATTTAGTGTCCAAAAAGAGCTTGCTAAAGATTTGTCTGCTTTGTGAGGTTTTTAATAAAAGTATTTTCCTTTATCATCCTCTGCCTTAGCCACCATTCCCAATTGTTTATCAAGAACATAAATAAAACATGATGATTTTGTGGAAAGGTAAAGTTACAATGAAAATAAATAAATCATGTTTGCCATATATCAAACACTTTGGCATTGTATCAGCATATTTATCATCGCACACCTTATCACATTTAAATATGTATATTGTGCCCTTTTCATTTCAAATAGTAGGAAATGTTATGAGGATGAATTTCAAAAATATTCTGAAAATATTACAATATCCATACTAATACATGTTCTTTCAGATTGCATTACATGTCAAAAAATGCAACTTCTCTACAACCCTTTCCATGATTAAAGGAAATACTGACAGCAATAACAGGAGGAACATTTCCTTAGCAAGTTTTCAACAAAAGGTGACAGACATTTAAGTAATGAGGAAATCATTGACTGCATTATCTACTTTTTATGTCTCAATCAAAACTAAGAGAAAATAACTCCAGAAGAGAGGGCATAGTGCTACAATGACCCCAGATAACATAGCTGATCTTGCATTGCCATTGGCTTTATTACTCCTTCTATCCAGTTACCATGACAAGTTAAGCTGAAACACAGGCTTGAAATTTTTTTTATGACCCAGGAAAGAAAAGATGATAACCACTATGACACTTTTCAGAGTAATGTTAGCATGAATCTGCATTAGAATGAACTAATTATAATTGCCCTACAATAAATAAATTCTTTTAAATATGAATCTTTTAGAAGTTATCATCTGAAGTGTAATCCACATTGCTTTCATAATATAATATACCGACTAAATAGAGTAACTAGCCAAGACTTAGCGAAAAACAACTAAGTAGACTGGAATTAGCTCTGAAGTGATTCAAAATAATAACTTAAGACATTTTTTTCGTACTTAATACTTACTTAATAGTAGGAAAATAAGTAGTGGCGCTGGCAACAGCCACAAACCCCATTTATATCTAATTTCCTTTTCAGTACTTAGACACTTAGAGAACAATACATCAGCAAGAGCAAAAAACTCTTTTAAATCTTTCATTTGTCAGAAGTTTTCACTCTTGACTGACAGAATAAGTCTTTGCTGCAGTGATACATATACTTCTGACCTCTGGGTCCAATTACTGTAATTGGCAGCACTTACAAGAGATTCCACAAATTATTTAAAACGCCTCAGACTGAACACGGCATGGTAAATACCGGTCCACTTGGAACTCTCCACTTTGTTGTTCAAATAATTGCACGATTACACCATTGTCCAAAACTATGCCTTCAAAAATCTGAAACAAGGAATGTCAAAATTCTCTGAAGCTGAGAAATGATGATGCTCTCAAAGTGCTCTGGAGATGAGAGATGATGATGTGGTCCTTCCCAGACTAATTTTGCTGGGAGGAAGAGGACAAGACTTTTCAGTTGACCTTTTAATTCCTTTTACCAAAAGTAAATTAATAGGAGGATAAACCTCAGGACAAAAGCAATTGCATTTTCAACTTTCTTTCAGGTGTCTCATCATCTGATTGACAGCAGGCTGACCATGATCCAGCAGCATGCCCACATGGCCAAGAGGGCCAATGGCATCCTGGCCTGTATCAGGAATAGTGTGGCCAGCAGGACTGACCATTCTTCCCCTGTACTTGGCACTGGTGAGGCCACACCTTGAGTGCTGTGTTCAGTTCTGGGCCCCCCCAGTTTAGGAAGATGTTGGGGTGCTGAAGAGTGTCCAGAGAGGGGCAGCAAGGCTGGTGAAAATTCTGGAGCACAACTCCTCTGAGGGTTGGCTGAGGGAGCTGGGGCTGTTTAGCCTGGAGAAGAGGAGGTTCAGGCGAGACCTTATCACTCTCTACAGCTGTCTGAAAGGAGGCTGCAGCCAGGTGGGGTTGGTCTCTTCTTCTGGAGAACAAGTGACAGGACAAGAGGACACAGTCTTAAGCTGCATCGAGGGAAGTTTAGGTTGGAAATTAGGAAGAAGTTCTTCTCAGAAAGGGTGATTTGGCATTGGAATGCCAGGGAAGTGGTGGAATCACAGTCCCTGGAGGTGTTGAAGAAAAGACTGGATGTGGCACTCTGTGCCATGGTCTGGTTGACAAGGTGGTGTTAGGCCATGGGTTGGCTAAGTGATCTCAAAGGTCTTTTCCTGTGATTTGATCCTGTGATTCTGTGATCGGATATACAGTCATTCTACACATTTAGCAACCAAAATAAACAAATTCACTTTCCTGAGACTGTACCTGAGAAACAAGTCTTGGTGTAAAATAGAAATCATGAACATTTCTTCTATATCTTACCACCATGAGCAGCACTGACATCTCCTACCTAATGGCAGTAGCCTAGATGCAGGACATCCTGTCTCTGGCATGATAGGAACATGTGGATAATGGGCACAGAAATAACTGTGGCAGATCACCAATAGTACAATGATCAGTCACAACTTTCCACAGAGACTCTGCAGAGGTAAAAACCCAAGCTCCATCTTCTGCTGAAGAAGGGATAGCCAGACCAGCTATCTCAGGAGTTGCTGCTTGCCTGGAGCTCCAGTCCTGTGTGTCCTACAGCCCTTGCAGAGGTTGAGCCAGCCCCTGCATTACAGCCCTGAGCTGCACATCCAGGAGGATCAAGGAGGGGAACACTTCAGTTAACTGGACATAGCAAATACATGAGGTTGGATAGAATACATCCCAGGGGTACAAGGGTGATGACTGTGAGTCCTCTCAGTCTTGGGAAGTGGTCATCCTCTCAGGGCAAGAGGTAGGGGGATCCTGAGAAAGAGAAGAGAAGGCTAAAGACATGCTAGAGATTTATTTCTTGCGGAATCTTCATCCTTGAAGATTTTCAAAACTCAGATGAAAATGTCCTGAGAAACCTGCTCTAACTTTGGAAGTAGCCTGCACTGAGAAGAGGCTTGGACTTGATAATCTCTAGAAGTAACTTCCGACCTAAGTTATTCCACAATTTTAATAAATTAGATTTAATGTACTGATACAGTCAAATATCACAGTAAAATATAAGATTAAAATGCATCAGCTCCTCTATCCTCCTTCAAATATAGTTTTAATTGACATATGCAATTTCTATTTGTACTAATGAATCTTAAGTTTGAATAGTGAGTACATTTACATCCACCTGCAAAACCCAAAAGCTGTATAGAATCATAGTAGCTTTAGAAGGCAGCTAAAGAAAAGTATTTCCTAAGAAGTTACTAGTCACTCCAGGGCTATAATTGTTTAATTTGTGGGAGAGTAATGTGTGGAGAATTATTTGGCCCAGGAAGTTGCTTATGAAATCTTAACTGAACTGCAATGATTTATCTTTAAGGATCTGCATTGGGTGTGACTGAGGTAAAGCTCACAGCCCTCACAGTGCTGTGCTTTGCATTGGCAGCTGGACGGGTGTTGATGACACACCAGTGCTCTGGCTACTGCCAAGCAGCGCTGTCCCTCTGACATCCCTTCCCTCATCAAAGTGATGGGAGTGGGCAAGATCCAGGCAGGGGACCAGGCCATCTGACCCAAATTGGCCAAAGGGATATTCCACACCAGATGGTGCCAGCTCAGATATAAAAGCTAAGGGAGAGAGGATGAGGGGGATCATTTGTGATTCTTCAGAGTTTGACTCCCAGAGGAACCATTACACATGCTAAAGTCATGCTTCCCAGGAAGTGTCCAAACATCACTCGCTGATGGGAAGTAGAGACTGACCTTTCCCTTTGCTTATGTGCATACAGACTCTTCCTTCCTTCCTTCCTTCCTTCCTTCCTTCCTTCCTTCCTTCCTTCCTTCCTTCCTTCCTTCCTTCCTTCCTTCCTTCCTTCCTTCCTTCCTTCCTTCCTTCCTTCCTTCCTTCCTTCCTTCCTTCCTTCCTTCCTTCCTTCCTTCCTTCCTTCCTTCCTTCCTTCCTTCCTTCCTTCCTTCCTTCCTTCCTTCCTTCCGCCACTTCCTTCCTTCCGCCACTTCCTTCCTTCCTTCCGCCACTTCCTTCCTTCCGCCACTTCCTTCCTTCCGCCACTTCCTTCCTTCCTTCCGCCACTTCCTTCCTTCCTTCCGCCACTTCCTTCCTTCCTTCCTTCCGCCACTTCCTTCCGCCACTTCCTTCCTTCCGCCACTTCCTTCCTTCCGCCACTTCCTTCCTTCCTTCCGCCACTTCCTTCCTTCCTTCCGCCACTTCCTTCCGCCACTTCCTTCCGCCACTTCCTTCCGCCACTTCCTTCCGCCACTTCCTTCCTTCCGCCACTTCCTTCCTTCCTTCCGCCACTTCCTTCCTTCCGCCACTTCCTTCCTTCCTTCCTTCCGCCACTTCCTTCCTTCCTTCCTTCCTTCCGCCACTTCCTTCCTTCCTTCCTTCCTTCCGCCACTTCCTTCCTTCCTTCCTTCCTTCCTTCCTTCCTTCCTTCCTTCCTTCCTTCCTTCCTTCCTTCCTTCCTTCCTTCCTTCCTTCCTTCCTTCCTTCCTTCCTTCCGCCACTTCCTTCCGCCACTTCCTTCCGCCACTTCCTTCCGCCACTTCCTTCCGCCACTTCCTTCCTTCCGCCACTTCCTTCCTTCCGCCACTTCCTTCCTTCCTTCCGCCACTTCCTTCCTTCCTTCCGCCACTTCCTTCCTTCCTTCCGCCACTTCCTTCCGCCACTTCCTTCCGCCACTTCCTTCCTTCCGCCACTTCCTTCCGCCACTTCCTTCCTTCCGCCACTTCCTTCCGCCACTTCCTTCCGCCACTTCCTTCCTTCCTTCCGCCACTTCCTTCCTTCCTTCCTTCCTTCCTTCCTTCCTTCCTTCCTTCCTTCCTTCCTTCCTTCCTTCCTTCCTTCCTTCCTTCCTTCCTTCCTTCCTTCCTTCCTTCCTTCCTTCCTTCCTTCCTTCCTTCCTTCCTTCCTTCCTTCCTTCCTTCCTTCCTTCCTTCCTTCCTTCCTTCCTTCCTTCCTTCCTTCCTTCCTTCCTTCCTTCCTTCCTTCCTTCCTTCCTTCCTTCCTTCCTTCCTTCCTTCCTTCCGCCACTTCCTTCCTTCCGCCACTTCCTTCCTTCCGCCACTTCCTTCCTTCCTTCCGCCACTTCCTTCCTTCCTTCCGCCACTTCCTTCCTTCCTTCCTTCCGCCACTTCCTTCCGCCACTTCCTTCCTTCCGCCACTTCCTTCCTTCCGCCACTTCCTTCCTTCCTTCCGCCACTTCCTTCCTTCCTTCCGCCACTTCCTTCCGCCACTTCCTTCCGCCACTTCCTTCCGCCACTTCCTTCCGCCACTTCCTTCCTTCCGCCACTTCCTTCCTTCCTTCCGCCACTTCCTTCCTTCCGCCACTTCCTTCCTTCCTTCCGCCACTTCCTTCCTTCCTTCCTTCCTTCCTTCCGCCACTTCCTTCCTTCCTTCCTTCCTTCCTTCCTTCCTTCCTTCCTTCCTTCCTTCCTTCCTTCCTTCCTTCCTTCCTTCCTTCCTTCCTTCCTTCCTTCCTTCCTTCCTTCCTTCCTTCCTTCCTTCCTTCCTTCCTTCCTTCCTTCCTTCCTTCCTTCCTTCCTTCCTTCCTTCCTTCCTTCCTTCCTTCCTTCCGCCACTTCCTTCCGCCACTTCCTTCCGCCACTTCCTTCCGCCACTTCCTTCCGCCACTTCCTTCCTTCCGCCACTTCCTTCCTTCCGCCACTTCCTTCCTTCCTTCCGCCACTTCCTTCCTTCCTTCCGCCACTTCCTTCCGCCACTTCCTTCCTTCCGCCACTTCCTTCCGCCACTTCCTTCCTTCCGCCACTTCCTTCCGCCACTTCCTTCCGCCACTTCCTTCCTTCCGCCACTTCCTTCCTTCCTTCCGCCACTTCCTTCCTTCCTTCCTTCCTTCCTTCCTTCCTTCCTTCCTTCCTTCCTTCCTTCCTTCCTTCCTTCCTTCCTTCCTTCCTTCCTTCCTTCCTTCCTTCCTTCCTTCCTTCCTTCCTTCCTTCCTTCCTTCCTTCCTTCCTTCCTTCCTTCCTTCCTTCCTTCCGCCACTTCCTTCCTTCCTTCCGCCACTTCCTTCCTTCCTTCCGCCACTTCCTTCCTTCCTTCCTTCCTTCCGCCACTTCCTTCCGCCACTTCCTTCCGCCACTTCCTTCCGCCACTTCCTTCCGCCACTTCCTTCCGCCACTTCCTTCCTTCCGCCACTTCCTTCCGCCACTTCCTTCCGCCACTTCCTTCCGCCACTTCCTTCCGCCACTTCCTTCCTTCCGCCACTTCCTTCCGCCACTTCCTTCCGCCACTTCCTTCCGCCACTTCCTTCCTTCCGCCACTTCCTTCCTTCCTTCCGCCACTTCCTTCCTTCCTTCCTTCCTTCCTTCCTTCCTTCCTTCCTTCCTTCCTTCCTTCCTTCCTTCCTTCCTTCCTTCCTTCCTTCCTTCCTTCCTTCCGCCACTTCCTTCCTTCCTTCCTTCCTTCCGCCACTTCCTTCCTTCCTTCCTTCCTTCCTTCCTTCCTTCCTTCCGCCACTTCCTTCCGCCACTTCCTTCCGCCACTTCCTTCCGCCACTTCCTTCCGCCACTTCCTTCCTTCCGCCACTTCCTTCCGCCACTTCCTTCCGCCACTTCCTTCCGCCACTTCCTTCCGCCACTTCCTTCCTTCCTTCCTTCCGCCACTTCCTTCCGCCACTTCCTTCCGCCACTTCCTTCCTTCCTTCCGCCACTTCCTTCCTTCCTTCCTTCCTTCCTTCCTTCCTTCCTTCCTTCCTTCCTTCCTTCCTTCCTTCCTTCCTTCCTTCCTTCCTTCCTTCCTTCCTTCCTTCCTTCCTTCCTTCCTTCCTTCCTTCCTTCCTTCCTTCCTTCCTTCCTTCCTTCCTTCCGCCACTTCCTTCCTTCCGCCACTTCCTTCCTTCCGCCACTTCCTTCCTTCCGCCACTTCCTTCCTTCCGCCACTTCCTTCCTTCCGCCACTTCCTTCCTTCCGCCACTTCCTTCCTTCCTTCCGCCACTTCCTTCCTTCCTTCCTTCCTTCCGCCACTTCCTTCCGCCACTTCCTTCCGCCACTTCCTTCCGCCACTTCCTTCCTTCCTTCCGCCACTTCCTTCCGCCACTTCCTTCCGCCACTTCCTTCCTTCCGCCACTTCCTTCCTTCCTTCCTTCCTTCCTTCCTTCCTTCCTTCCTTCCTTCCTTCCTTCCTTCCTTCCTTCCTTCCTTCCTTCCTTCCGCCACTTCCTTCCTTCCTTCCGCCACTTCCTTCCGCCACTTCCTTCCGCCACTTCCTTCCGCCACTTCCTTCCGCCACTTCCTTCCTTCCTTCCGCCACTTCCTTCCGCCACTTCCTTCCTTCCTTCCGCCACTTCCTTCCTTCCTTCCGCCACTTCCTTCCGCCACTTCCTTCCGCCACTTCCTTCCGCCACTTCCTTCCTTCCGCCACTTCCTTCCTTCCGCCACTTCCTTCCGCCACTTCCTTCCGCCACTTCCTTCCTTCCTTCCGCCACTTCCTTCCTTCCTTCCGCCACTTCCTTCCGCCACTTCCTTCCTTCCTTCCGCCACTTCCTTCCGCCACTTCCTTCCGCCACTTCCTTCCGCCACTTCCTTCCGCCACTTCCTTCCTTCCGCCACTTCCGCCACTTCCTTCCGCCACTTCCTTCCGCCACTTCCTTCCTTCCTTCCGCCCCTTCCTTCCGCCACTTCCTTCCTTCCTTCCGCCACTTCCTTCCTTCCTTCCGCCACTTCCTTCCGCCACTTCCTTCCGCCACTTCCTTCCGCCACTTCCTTCCTTCCGCCACTTCCTTCCTTCCGCCACTTCCTTCCGCCACTTCCTTCCGCCACTTCCTTCCGCCACTTCCTTCCTTCCTTCCGCCACTTCCTTCCTTCCTTCCGCCACTTCCTTCCGCCACTTCCTTCCTTCCTTCCGCCACTTCCTTCCGCCACTTCCTTCCGCCACTTCCTTCCTTCCGCCACTTCCGCCACTTCCTTCCGCCACTTCCTTCCGCCACTTCCGCCACTTCCTTCCGCCACTTCCTTCCTTCCGCCACTTCCTTCCTTCCTTCCGCCACTTCCTTCCTTCCTTCCTTCCGCCACTTCCTTCCTTCCGCCACTTCCTTCTGCCACTTCCTTCCTTCCTTCTGCCACTTCCTTCCGCCACTTACTTCCCCCCCACCCCCACTGGCTGCTCTCCATCTTGTTCTCTCCCCTGTGCCACTGGGAAAGGGAGTGATGGAACCACTTGGTGGGCATCTGGCACCCAGCCAAGGTCAACCCACGACATCAGCATCTGATGGAATTTTGAGCAAATACAAATTCTAGAGCTTGCTATACAAATACTGGAGCGGAACAAACAACGTCATTTTCACTCTCTAAAATACAAAACAAAGTAACAACAGCCTCTTTTCTTCCCCCTGCCCTAGTCTATTAAGGTACAAAGCATGTATGGGCAGGCCCTGCAATGCCTAGACTGCAAAGGCTCCTGGTTGGAGAGGATGGTACTAATAAGTGGTAGGAATAACCCCTCCTCTGGGAGAAGGACACCTCAGTGTTACTCATCACTGCCATACCCTGGGGCTACACACCAAAAAGGTGCAGGTAAAGGCTGGTGTAGAGCAAGGCTACAGGAAATCACAGCAAATACTTTCAGGCTGGGGAATTTTAAGCCCTTTAGCAGATAGTTCCTGGCTACCTCCCCACACTTGTAACTCATCTGATAGACTGACAGCACACACACATGCTATGCACTGCAGATAGCACTGCTCCTGTCCCTGTCAGTTTTCTCTTTTATTTCTCCTGAGTAGAAGTCATAGTTCTCCTTATGAGACATTTTGGATCCCACATGTCTCCCTGCTCTTTCCAGAGGGCTGAATCCCTGCCAGGCAGGGCTGAGCTGGGCTGCAATAGCCTGCAGCACACCCGTACAGGGGAAAAAAACTCCTCTTCCCTCAGGAAAGGTCTCCAGGGAGCACACCAAAACCAGAGCTGGAGAAGTAGAGGTGCCCCACCATCATCAGGGAGAGGGTTGCACCTGGTGGCACCAACCTTCACCATGCCCCTGGCACCTCACAGGGCAGCATGTGACTCCTCAAAGGTTTTGTTAGAGATGTGGGATGTTTCCTTGCTTCCTTCTCACCCACATACCATCAACAAAGCCAGCCACTAAAACTCTCTCAGGTTTTAGTCTGGGAGATTATTGGGAAATATGTTTTTACTGTGGCTTGTTGCAAGACATCTTTTTAATGCACGATGACAAAAAATTATGTGATTCAAATGCACAGACTATTGAGATAATAACAATACATATAAGGCAAATGCCAGGGAATACCAGGTGGTATTTCTCCTTGCTGTTCTGGAATTGTACTTAACATTTATGTGTTAAGCATGTGTATTTTAAATATTTTGATGCCTATGCTTGCACTGCAGAAACAAATCTATTAAACACGTAAAACATCTTCCATGCATCTTTGTTATAAAGAAACTAATTGTCATTAAAAATTAAAGTTTTTGGTTTTGTGCTAGGACTTGGCAACAATGGACTGCTTTATTCTACTGTATAGGAGTCACATAGATACAAAGACATTCAGTTCAAAATTATGAACAAGATAAAAGAGGATGTTGTAAGCATAAAAGCTATCACAACAAAAATAAGAGAGGAAACAACCTGCATTTATGGTGCTGGTATCACAGATCTTTCCTGCTGTGAAGTGAACTCATATCAAAAATTGTGAATCACTACTTCAACTCTCCAATAAGTTACTTAATGGTTTATAATTTATTAGTAGTTTGGCTTTTAGAAACTATTTGATAAATCAAATTTTAAATTTATTAATAACTAAAAATAGACATCACCTGTATAAAACGGGGAAACTGAAGGCTCCACTGTGGAAGGACCAGAGTCTGCAAATATTATTTGGCATTACATGTCAAACAAGGTTTTTATATGTTTGTCACTTTGGAGAAGTTGAGACTCTAGACATAAGTAGCACTTTGTCATTGATGAGAGACCCACTGAGAATCAGATGTCTGGTATTTCACCTAGCCATTTTCCCAGGTGAAAGTTGCCCTGAAAATTGGGCACCAGACACAATTTTTACAACAGCTGCTTTGTTGTGCTATGTAAGTCAAGTCCATTAGTCACCTTTTGGCCCAACACACAAACTGAAGCTGCAGCACACTAAAGAACTCATTCACAGGCAAAACTGGGACATTTCACTCCTGATGGACAGCTGCAAGTGACAGCAGAAAGCCAGAGAAGGATGGATTATTTTTAGGAATACTTACTTCATAGATTTAGGCTATACAATTCTTTCATGCAAAGAGAACAAACAGAGAAGGATGCCTGTGCCTCATTCATGCCCTTGGCAATGTTTGATAGCACAGGGGGATATAGATTTCAGAACACAAAGCAACTACCCACACCTCCTTCCCCAATGAGCAGGCATTCTTATGGAAATAATAGCTTTCTCTTTAAGACAGAAATATTACCCACATTTCATTCAGTGTTGAACAATATGATAGTTTATTGCAAGCTCCAGTCAGCTGGAGAGATTTTGCTGAAGGTGGGATAAAACAAGGATAGGTCTCAGTAAGCAGGTTATAATTATTTCAGTACCAGCTAAACAGTTATGCTTCTGGTGGTGATTTTTAAAGAGGGAGATCACCATTTGTGCAGTCAGTTTTTGAGAATACAAAACTGCAAGAGTGGTAGGGCAGTTTGTATCTGTGAGCTGATGATACCACACTGTTAAAACTGTGCTGCTTCAATGCATTGCTCTAGTCTTTGATCGGTTGAGTGTGTACATACCACAGGTGATCCAAAGCTGCACACAGAGAAAGGGTATTTTCGATGCCTATTAAGGTGGGAAGACAGAGGTAAAGCACACAAATATGTCTATTTCTCTGCAGTTGATGCTCCTCCAGTGCAGTGGGAGGAGTGAAGGGAGCTTGGGCAATCCCCAGGAGTGTTGCCAAGCTGGCAGACAAAATACTCAATACACTCTTGGGGATAGTCTTAAACTCAGCACTGGAGATGATAGTGCTGTCTCGCCTCTTGAGAGACAGGCAATAGAGGCACAGCTTATCTACAAGGTGGAGATTGAGCTGCAAGTCAAGTATCTGACAAATGGAGATGGGAGAATCTTATCTTTTAAATGACTGCCATGAGCCGTTATTGTGAAATAACATTCATCTTCTCTGATGTAGCTTTTCTTCATTTTGCACAGTTAGAAAAATTTACTAATGTTACTCAGACCACAAAGAGTTCTAAAATTTAGCTCTCAGAGATCTTGAAAAAAAATTAAAAAAAAATTTAAAAAAAGGAGAGAAGTTCCTGCCTTTTTGGTTACACTCATTTAAGTATTTTGTGCAAAGCAGAATTACTTTCATAGAATAAGTCCCCAATTTTAGAGCACTGGAGTGGTGAAGAACTGAAATTAATCAGAAGAATATCTGGATCTGTGCTAACTACATCCTAGGACAACACAGTTAGTATTCCCCTGTAAAGAAATTATTAACAATTAACACTTTTCTTTAGCTCTCTACATTTTGGGGGTGTTGTAAGGCTTGCATGGGGCAGTGAGGCTGTACAAAGTTAAATAGTTCTCTGACCAGGACAAATTTTTTACTGTTTTTTTTTTTTTTTTTATGATGCTTCTAGAATTTTCATTTACCATCAGAGAAATGAGCACAAGAACTGGCGCAAGGGTACAGGAACATTGTTTTGTTGGTAAATGTATACGTGAAATGACCTTTTATGTATCCATTTTCTGAACTACAAGCTAAAGTAAATGTAGTTTTAGAAGCTTTTTTTCCTTCTGTCTTGACTATCCAGTTGAAAATAAATTGTTTTCAGCTTGTTTGTTTTTAATTCTTCATTTCATGTTGCTTTCAAGGAAATGTCACCTCTCAAGAACAAAAGGTTAAGTCACACAATGCTGAACTATATAATCAGTCTGCTTGACAAGCCTAGGCTGCTGAAAATATTAAAGAATGAGCACCTGACTAGTAGACGAGCCATCTCAACTGACAAAATTTCCTTTTTCAGTGTTTTAATTATTTTCATGGGTCATCCCATCATCATATATACCAGCATTGATGTTACCTCATGACTTGTAAACACCAGCAATTTATTTTCTTCAAACCAGAATCTACAATTAGTAATGAAATTTCCTGAGTCTGTCCCAGTTGCACTGGTGTGATGAAAGGCTAAAGAGCTCTGCCACTCAGCATTTGCATTGCTTATTCTAGCCAAAATCCTATTAAAAAAGCTAGCAAAAATGTTTTGACAGTGACAAGATTCCAAAGTATAAGTAGCCTGTTTATTTACAAGAATCATCTGCAATATCCTACTGAATTTCAGACTGCCTTAGATTTATGAGTTTTCTGTTATTCAAACACAAAAAAGAGCCATGAGGTAACTGCAGCTAATTTGCTGTTTGGAGTGCTTGGAGAAAGTGGCAATTCATTTTGTGCCCCTCATTTAAACACCAAGAGAAGATATTGTGATCTGTGAACTAGAACAGAAACATTATTGTTATGTGACATAGTGTGGAAATTCATATCAATGCAAATGAGAGGGGAAAATTGTTAAATAAAATAAACCACTACTTCAGTACCTGTGGGTATTTTCCTTTGACCCATCTTCAGGAAAGGATGCTCCTTTAAATTCCATACTGATTTTTGAGGCAGATAAGTAAATGCTTTCTACCTTTCAAAGACAACCTGCTATCTGCTATCCATAATTTTTCATATTTAAAATAACGAGATCAGGAAGATTAGCAAACTTATGTAAATGATAATAGAAGGCAATATTTACATTGTGTTACTGATGAAAATATGTTTGAAGACCTGTTTTGTATTCACTTGTTTGAACAAATAATTAATTCAAGCTGAAGCCTCTTCAAATGCATGGATATGACATGGTCTACTCTTGATCACAAAGAAAACAAAATGAATTCTGGTTCCCCTCTTCAGTGCTGGCTTCCTCACTGACAGGTACTGTGTCCTTGTCATTCTTTGTAACTATGAATTCAAACAATTGGAAATGGGAAACAGACACCTGGCATTCTTTGCTGGAAATCAGATTTAAAACCATGGAAAACTGAAAGTCTGAATGTGATTACAGATTTAACTAAAAGCATTACGGGTGAAAAAATGTAATAAGCCTTTGAGGTATCAGCAGAATAAGGTCAGAACAGTGTAAGAGTCACAAAAATTTACATATAACTTGAGGAAACAGAACAAAATAGCATTAATTGGCCTCAGAATAATAAAATAAATGTTCCAGGGGTCATGTATGTTTGCTCTTTGACTTGGCACACATGTTTATTATAGTTCAGTATTTTGTTGTGATAAATATCCATTCACAAGTCAAGCCCTGATTCAGCAGTATGTCCACATTAAATCACATATTGAGCTGCAAAATATATACTTAATTATTTTATTGGGTTGCAGCATAGACATAATCACTACTAGATTTATTATTAAGTTATAGATATTTAAATTAGTGAATCTAATAATATTTGCTATACATACATTTGGGTCATAACTTCAAAACCAGTGAGTATTTCAGCTGAAAAATTTAAAACAAAAGGACAAAGTACAAAGGGTAAACAATGTCCCTGTTTGTTACCATTGGATTTGCATTGATAGCTACGATGCTGTCATCAGCTCCCATGCAGTTTATACTGGATGTGTGGCACTCCCTGCATCCCACTGTACATCCCAGCCTGTCCTGCTGTACCCTGAGCATGTTTATTACATCTGCGACATTGTTGGAGCGTTTTGCTGAGAAAGAGAAATACCAGACTGGGCACCAGAAGATGACAACTAATTGTCTACTGGTTGGCTTGGTCAATGTCTTTATATTTTAGTGTCTCAGGGCAAAATTCATCCTTCAGGCACGGCTTTGAGGAAAAGTCACTAAGGCAGAGGCATCCTTGAGGATGCTCCCCAACTCTGGAACTGCACCCACAGCAAGACGACTTCTGCTGACTCAGCTGCACTGGAACAGGTGGGTTTGGAGTAAGAGTATAGGGTACAAAGGAAAACAGGAATATATAGTGTATGTTCCCATACATGTGTTCATAGTTTTTACTCCAAAATTCTTTACAAAAGTAAAAAATGAAGGCCAAGAAGTTGCAATTAACTTATCATTTTTATACTAATGCTCATTATATTGAATAATATAAATGATGCAAATAAGATTGTAATTTGGCCCTACTCTGAAGAGTTACAACACAGGAAATGAGCAACAGAAAATAAAACCTGCAGATCATTCTTGGGATCTGAGAAAAAATTCTTTGTTCCCTGCTGCTTTGCCCCACACCACAAGCACAAAAAAAGAAAAAAAAAAAAAAAAACAAAAAAAAGCTGCAAAGATCAAATAATTCAATGGTCAAACTTGGCCCTATCAAGTGATGCAAAACAGTTTTTACCAAAAACAACTAGAGCACAAAAATTAATCTAAATGATTCAAAGTAATGCAGTAGTCTTTCACAGTAAAATACGTTACTGTATACATTTCTTGCAGTAACAGCTAGAAATAATAACCTTTTGTTCTTTGAGTTTACACAGGACATTTTGGATTTACTATGGGGAAGGATACTACTACGGACTAGTGGTGGGTTTTTTCCAAGGGAGGTGATTAGGTAAACCAAAGAAGCACATAAAATGCAAACACACAAACTAAAACACCTGAATTTTTCATGCTTTCTGATCTTTCATGTGTTTTTTCCAAACATGTAATTAGCTCATATATTTCCATATGTATCTTTATATTTAACACAGTATCCTAGATATTTTATTTAATAAACCCTAAAAGTAGTAGCATAAATAGACAAAACAGGAACTCCTTCATCTTCCCACATTTTTAACTGATTAGACAACATTATAGCTTTCACAGAAGCAAATACTATAATTAAGTCTATCAATTTCATTACAACTTCGCTGTTTTCACCTGCTCATCCTCCTTCTCCAGGACTATCCTTCTGTACCTCGATTCATCCAAAATAGCATTTGGAATGTATCGTTGTAATTTGTGGCTTATTGTGAATGCTGTTCTTAGAAAGTCCACTAAAAACACGTCCATCCCTGTGAACTGGGTGTACAGGATGAAAGAAAACAAAGAGGGGCCCACATGCAGCCTTGGGGATGGTCTGCCTTGGGAAGGCTGCTGTGGTTCCTGCTCCTCCTCACCCACAGCATCCTTGTTGCAGAAATCACACCTGCATGGGAGGCAGCTCAGCTATCAGAGCACGCAGCAGGTGCTGCCAAGCAGGCTCTATTTGCAGCACAGAGAGCTGGGAGGTGACTAAAATCCATGAGAGAATGCCATGCTGCTGCCAGCAGAAGAGGCTGTCCAGTCCTGCCCACTGCAGAGGCACCATCTCATGTGCTCATTTGGCTGCTTACCCTGCCCAGCCCACTCCGTTTGCTGAGCTGGCAGAAAACAAATACAGAAATAAATGAATTTTTAAAAAGTTCATTTCTGCTGGCAAATTGAGCTAGATCCTGGCTTCAGAGAGAGAGGAGAACTGCACACTCAGGGATGAGGGGGACATGAGGCAGAGCAGAATTCCTTCATCTTATGCCAGCAGATGGATGAGGTCAGTGCTCTCTTCAGAGCTCACCCTGAGTTTACCAACAGTCAATTTCAATAGCAAAAAGTTTTCTTAGATGTTTAAAAGTTACACCAAGCCCTTTAGAGAGGACAGGTCCAGAACTGAGGGGTCAATGGGAACTCAGTGGGAAGCTAAGGATAGCAGGCAGGCAGAAGCAGACCAGGGCAGGGACCCCTTGCCTATCTGAGCTGATTCACAATAGCACATCTTCTTTTGAGAGAAAGTTCAGAGAGCTTAAACTTAAAACATCAAAATGTAACAGCAAGGGTAAACAGTTAGTTTGTGAGAATTAGAGACTAGAGTCAGGAAAAATTTCAGCCAAAACTTTTTACTCAGTGACATGAAAAGCAGCAACTGGATCTGATGGCATCAAACACCCTGAGGACAAACCCACGTTGGAGTCCTCACACTGTCAGCTACACTTTGATGGGTACAAAGGTTGTTTCCCTATTACTGATATAACCAATAACAATGGTTTTTCAAAAATTTTGAACTAAAAATCAAGTTTCCAGTACTAAGGCTGTCATTTTTCCTTAAAACACATCTAAATTTTTTCAGTCCCCCAGGACGTGAAACTACTCTGCATGAATGATTCCTTCATAAGAAAATTTCTCTTATGGTTTGTAAGCATAAATGGAATTCAGATGTCTGACAAAGAGGATGTCCCTCGTGAAACTGCCAAAGCAATTCACATGCAGTTTATGAAATGTGGGTGATGTTATAAAACTGTCATGTCACTGAAAGCCTCTATGTATGTGAAATGTGCTATTTGTAGTAGTGTTTCTGTCATTTAGCTCTGAGTTCAGAGATAGTGAGCAAACTGTAGCATGAAGAAGACCCCAAGAGGTGAGAAACACTGGACAGGATGAGGAATAGGCATGACTTGTTAAAGCAGTTCCCTGCTTTTTAATTTAGAGAGAACTTTTGCGGCAGAGAAATTTCCCTGGATGGCTTCCAGATTTTGGTTGGTGACCATCTAAATAAAAATAACTAAGGCAGTGCTGGAAGCAGGGATCAGAACTACATGCATTTGCACCCAGAGGAGAGCCCTGAGCAGACAGAAAAATCTCCTTATCTTCTGCTGGAGAGTAGCCAAATTTCAAAAGAAACACAGTGGACAGTTTTTCTTCTCTAATATCATCCATAAAAGTTACAAGATTTATTATGACTCATGTTTATACCTCCAAGGGCAGAAAATTAGACTTCTTCAGCTGCCAGGGACAGATGCAACTTCAAAATAAGGGCTTAGATATACCCTCTGACTTCAGCTCCCAGAGACAGTCACCTGACTTAAGATCCTTTTGGATCTGGACCCAAGAGTCTTAACTGCACTTCCCTGGCTGCATTTACCAAACACCTTTCCTAAGTCAGCTACTCCAAAGCTGTTCTTGTACCTCACACAAAGGTCATTCTTCTTTAGGCAGTTTGTTCTTTAATTTAATGCTAGATGTTGTAGTATTTGGACTCATTTGCAGATAAATTCACAATATCTTATGAAATTCTGGCAATGGAATAACATTCTGCTCTTTGTACTTTAGCCTCAAGAAGTGTTATTTTTCACTAAGTATAATCACAATTAAGTAAATATACTTGTTCTCTCATTCTGTCATTATAGATTATCATTATGGCCTTGCACTAATGTGTTGTTTTGCACATGTCCAGGGATTTACAGGGCTCCCTCATGCTTTGAAACAAGCCATTACATATACAACAAAAGCACTACTCTTAGTCTAATCACTTTTGCTTTGCCTCTTTTTTCCTGAGGCTGCTTTGTTTTCTGGAACCTTACAATGTACTTACAAAAATCTAATGTACCTGGTCCTATTTCTTTAAAAAATCCTGTGTAAAATGGCAGCAGACAGCAATAACACATGGTTAAAATCAGCCTTCATAGAATTATAGAATATCCTGTGCTAGAAGTGACCCAGCAGAGTAATTTTTTTTTTTAATTAGATAGTTGTCTGGAAGAGGAAATGAGGAAAAATTCTTTAAAGCATCTTTAACAATTCTTTGTTTCAGATCCAGTCTGATGCAAAGCACTGTTGGCAGCTGCACTATTAATGTGTGTTATCCACAGAGAATTGAGCAGAGAGAACTCTGCTTTTCTTTCTCTTTTTTCTCTCAAAAATTCACTGAAACTATTGCAGACATTCCAATCCCATGCTCCAGATGGGAGAGCACAGAGGAACACACGATGGCTCACTTGCCACTGATGTGTTTGTGTTCTGTCCAACAAACACTGATAGTCTGGCCTAAGTACTCACTTGAAGGCACTGGGAAATGCTCCAAAGTTCCCCAGTTCAGATGTGTCCAAAGAAGGTCTCTTGGCTATATTTACTTTTAGCATCCTTTGCAGTCCCTACTGACACACACCTCACACAGATTTCCAAGGGAAATTTTATGAATCCATACTGACACTTTCAACAGGGACACTTTCAATACTGACACTTTGAACACTTTGACCTTATGCTTTTATAAGTGTAGCATCTTTAGCTCTTCCATTCCTGCATATTGGCTGGAAATAAGTACTTTGGTTACTTCTTTTTGATAGTGGCTTCTGCATAAACTCAACAGAATAGATAAGTTACTCATGCAAGTCATGTGGAAAGGCTGCTGAAATAAAACACTGAGAAGAAAAAAATGGGGTGGATAGGAGGCTATTGTACTACAGCATTTGCAAATGCCATCAAGGAATCTGGAGGAGATACCTGGTCTAGGCAATTAATGGGAATAAATTGTGCTGCAAAGTGAAAAAAAAAAAAAAAAAAAAAAAAAAAAAGCTGATATGCAAGACAGAGGGAGAGAAGCCACTGGGGAGACATTCACAGTGCAAGTTTCTGACCCTCCCTCTCAGCTGGCTCAGGTGCCACCACCCTGATGGTACTTTGGAGGAGAACAGCAGCAGCCAATCTCTCTTCTCCTAGTTCAGCATGGGCAATCCCTGACTTTGACAGCAAGCGACAACTGGGCAAGGCGGCTCTGGCATTGTACTGTCAGAGCCAGCAGAGTGCCTCAGAGCTGGGTGAAAAAGTGACAGAGATCTGCCCACAGAGGACTGTAAAACAGGCAGTGGCTGCAGGAGGATGAGAAGATCGAGCAACAAAGCCAGATCTGAGGATAGACCTGGAGTCTGTGGATGGGGCAGGGAAGCAATAGCCAATTCTGGAGCCTGTCAGGAGACTACAGTGCCAAAAGAGTGCTGCCTTTGTATAATGTATAAGCACAGCCTCATAGTATAATGTATAAGCATAGCCTGATAGTGAGTTTTGTCTTTCCTTAGTCTGATGTCTTACAAGTAAAGAGAGAAAAGATGCTACAGGGAAAGCATCTGCTGCCCTCTAAAAACCACTACCAAGAGCTGAGACAGATGGAGGCATCTCCATGCCTCTAATGCTTGAATCAGCAGCTTTTGTACAAAGCTTTTGTAGCTTCAAAGTTGCTCAAGCTTCCGAGTAGCTTGTTTATGACTGCTGCAACCTTAATGAGTGCTCACTTGTGGTGGAAATGTCCAGCTCCCTGTCTTTGTGCGGGTGGACACAGAGATAACCACAAATTGCTCTAACACAAATGGCAGAAATAGTGGGATATACAGTTCTTCCAAAAGGTTGCTGCTATTGTTGAGCTTTGCAATGCTCAGCATTAAACAGAAGGTCTTGAGAGGTGAGATTTAGCTAGAATCACCTACAGTGACTACTGATATCTCTGCTAAAGCAATGTAAATGGCAGGAAGAGAAAAGATCTGCTGGAGAACAGAAGAGAGAGAATACTCAGAAGCTGATTAATACTCCACTGGCTACCATTCAGGATAGGAAAAAATCTTCAGATTTTTTAGTTTTGACCAAATAAATAATCTGAGACACAGGTATGCCAAATGATTTTCACAAAATATTACTGTCATGTTTTCTTCTATCTACCACAATATGACTTATATTGGCCTGTACTGGCATGCTTCTAGATATAGGTATTGTGAGGGCTTATGCATTGCTAGGATAGAGTGCCTTGAGTTTCTTTGCTGGGTGGATCTACTATGCTGCAGTAGCTTCAAAACATATTAGGAATTGCTCATAACTCCTGTTTCTGAAAAAAGATTTGGCAAAGGACAGGGAAAGGGTGGGGGGGAAGCCTTAGGGTAATGAAGCAAGAGGTCTGACTCAAAACCTAGATTCAGTTTGTTTCCAAGGTAGATTAAAGGAAGCAGAGCACTTAGGTGTTTCAAAGGTCGTATAAATCATTGTCTAAAATTCTCCAGAGGTCTATCTTTGAAAGAAACCTGCACTGATAATAAGAAGAGAAAACTAGTTTTGGAAACAATCACCAGTTTGGGATTAGGGGAATTTGATAAGAAAGATATCTGTGTGAGTCAAAGGACTTAGTGCACAGTAGCCAGCAATGAGGAAGATGAAGTCTTCCATTGGATTTAAACTGTTCATCTCAGGTTTTGTGCCTTTAACCAAGCTGCCACTGGTATTGCTTATAAGGAATGTAAGATAAATCAGACATGACATTTACCATGCTTTCATGCAACTTCCTATTATTTTTATTTCGATTACTTGCTGTAATGGTGACTTTGTATAGACACTTCCTCCTAGACAAGAGACACTTATGATTTGTAATGAGCAACAGCAAAAGGTAACAGAGTTTAGAACTGACAGCTGCCTCACAGTCTCATGTAAAGGGTTTGCAGACTTTGCCCTTTTGTGTTCCTCCTCCAATACCCAAGTGGGATGCAGGCGATTAGCAGCTTGGAGAAGTGGTGAGGAGCACAAGCAAAATAAAAATTGGCTACTTAGTCAGTAGCCTTGTGTCTGGTTTGCAAACTTGAAACCTAGACACTGCCTGTCTGTGCCCACAAACCAAGAGCCTCAGAAACCCTCTGTCTGGTGCCTTCAAACCAAGGGGGGCCACGAGCGAGACAGCCAGTTCTGGTGGCAGCAAACATCACTTTTTCCACTATAGGACCATAGGTGTGAGAGACATGGCTGGGAACAAGGTGGATATCTGGTGTACAGTTGAATCCCAAACCACCACCGGAAGGAGCCCATGGGGAGAGGATGGTGTGAGCTGCCCTAGTAAGCAGACCATGGCTTGGTCACCCTGATCTAGGAGAATTCTTTGCCTACATTAAAGCACAAAGATGCTTGAGTGATTTAACAGTTCAAGAATGTCAGCTCTTCACTGGAAAGATTAAATTTGCACATAAATACCTGCATTCGTACAAAAAGCTCATGGTTTTTTGTAAGAGTGGCACAGATTTTTCTGTTGCTTGAATAATTGCCAATATGAGTTAGTTAGCCTCCTATATGCACCTTTGTTTTCCTTCCAAAGGCTGCAGGGACATCATTAATAAACATGGAGTTTAACATTTCTTAGTGTGGAGGTGTTAAATTGTTTGAGTTTAAATAAATATGGAAAATCTGTATCTCTAGTCATCTTTATTTGGTATTCCTCATTGTCTATGTAAAAATTTTCAGTCATTCAAAAAGATAACAGAAAATATGGTATATCACTGTCAACTCTTTTTAATTTATCTTATTTTCCTAATTTCTTCTTGAGGATCCAGATCAGTTAATCAGGATAAATAAATTTCCTTTACAAAAGTGCTCTTATCTAAACTTGCAAAGAAATTTAAAGCAAATGTAATTTCAAGGCTCAAAAACCCAAGTAAAATCTAAACAGCAAAAGTATTTTAATAGGAAAAAACCAACATAATTTTTAAACAATCCTATGATTTTTTGAGGCTGACTCATGATTCTGCAATGTTTAAAGTTGGCAATACTGATACCCTGTGATTTAGATGACTAATCACAGACTGAAAAGCTAATAATCAAAGTAAGCAGTTTGTGAAGTACCCACAGACTAGAAAATATGTTTCTCAACTACTCAGCAAAGGCTTATGTATAAATTGACAACAAAGAGAATCAGTTTATATAACTATTTCACAAAGAGAGAAAAGAGCTAATCAGTTAATCAGTTATTTTATTTGTATCACATAATGCTACCAGCTGCAGTACTGAGTGTGAAGAGGGAAGAGCATGAAATGGAGAGAATAACAGGGTAGCTCTTCAGCACTGCATTCACAGGGAACAGGGGAGTGTGGATGGAATTCAGCAAGCAAAATGCAAGAGTAAAAACTGTCTGAAGTAAGACTGCAATTACACTGCACACCAGATGAGAACATACCTGGGGGAAGGAGGGAGGCAAGCACAAAAGGAAGTCAGGAAAGAAGTGATCTTTTGGCAACAAAGAGTTAAATCTGGTAACAGAATGCAGCACATGGAAGACAGCTATGGGGAGGACTGGAGAGAATAAAAGCAGAAGATAAAACATCATTTGCAGACAGGTGGAGGCAACAGGGGTGACTCCTGGTTTCTTGGCAGGTTTTCTGATTAGATCAATTTTTTGTGCACAGTAGTTCTCAGCTGGGATCTTTCCAATCTTTTCTTTTATCTGATGGTAAGCAGACAGCAGAAAGAGGTATATGTAGCACGTGCTTGGCACCAGTTATATTTCCTAACAAGAAGATGGATTTTTTTTCTGAAACTCTGCTCATAGCAAAGTGATATTGGCAGAAGCTAAAGCATCTACACATATTGAAGCTGCTTAATCAGCCTAGTTCCCTTAAAGTAAGAATGAAAAGGAAGGATGATTTCTAATTTTCAGAAGTCAAACTGAAGAAATACAGCTAATATGGTGGAACAATTTATTGGCTTGCAAAGGCAGAAAACAAAACCATTTTGAAAAGAAACACTACACATTTCTCTGAATTAGTATTTTTGTTGCTACTTCATTGCAAAATATAAAGAATGTGCAGCATTGGCCCACAAATTTGTATCCCCTTTATATAAAATGTATGTCTTCTTTATATAAAATTTATATTCTCTTTATCTAAAATTCAATAGAGCCGTTAGTAGTTCCAGAAAATTTGCCCACAAAGGCATATTTAATTACAAGTCTGCCAAATGGGAGTTTTGCTTTCTTTTGAAGAACCTTTTTTAGGCAGGGTACTACATTGGTAGGATCTCTAATCTGATCCTGCATGGAAGATCATTTATCCCTGGGAAAAGGAAAAGATAGCACACACTGTTTGAAAATCAAAGTTCAATAAAAGCAAGCAAACCCAAGAAACTGGAGTGGAGAAAAATGATTCATATGTATTAGGGCTTCCTTTAGTAGCTGTCACTAATCAGCCATCACTGCAACATCTAAAGTCCTGCAAAATTGGAGTGAATCCCAAAATTCAAAGGAAGATATCAGACTAAACTAGAAAGACAGAGGGACGTATTTCACAGCTGTCATCTAGATAGGAAAGATATTCCATTCCTTAGTCCAGATGGAGAGCAGCTCACATTTGGACACAGGAGTGAGGGGGTGACTGAAATGTGGGGATTCATTCATGAGCTGCAAGCACAATGCAGCTCTGTTGAACATGTTGCAGTAATGTACCAGGAAAGGCAGGGGGGCATCAGCAAAATGAATCCCCTCATGCAGAAATGCAGGGGTCACTAAGGCAGCACTGTTGCATGCATGCCTCACATTCAGAATGTGTTTGCTTTGTTTTTATATTAATTTTTAATAAAAGCCTTAACACTGGCTATGGCACTCTGACTGCAGGAGACCCTTGTTTGGAGACAACTTTCTGCCTCTGTTGACATAATTTCCAAATTAACTGTATGAGATTTACTCAATAATATAAATATGTTTACAGAAAGGCATGCAAGCACATAAAGGAAATAATATTTACATAAATATATTGGGGAGGGTGACAGAAATGTCCATGACAAAACGTCCTAATAATGCTTCATGGAATAAAAAAAAAATAAAAGGATAACTGTACCTGGGGTGAATCAGGAAGAACATCATCAGCCAAACAAGGGAGAGGATTGTCTCACTCTGCTCTGTACTGGGCCTGTCTCACTTTGAAAATTGTGTGCAGTTTTGGGGGCCACAATATAAGATACTAAGCTAAAGGAGAGCCACAAGAATGGTGAAGCTCCTTGAGTGGAACCTGTGTGAGGAGCTGCTGAAGTCACTTGGTCTGTTCAGCCTGGAGAAGAGAAGACCAAGGGGAGATCTCACTGCAGTTACAAGTTCCTTGTGGGGGAAGAGGAGGGGCAGACCCTGATCTCTTCTCTGTGGTCACTGGTGACAGGAACCAAGGAAACAGCATGAAGCTGAGCCAGGGGAGGTTGGGAGGTTTAGACTGAATATCAGGGAGATGTTTCACACCCAGAGAGCGTTTGGGCACTGGAACAGGCTCCCCAGGGAAGCAGTCACAGCACCAAGACCAACAGAGTTCAAAAAGCATTTGGACAAGACTCAGGAACAGCACAGGGTGTGACTCTTGGGGTATCCTGTGCAGGGCTTGGATTTAGACTCAAATGTCCTGATGGATCCCTTCCAACTCAGCATATTCCATGATTCTTGATCCTATGAAATGTACATGAAGTGGACAAAAGTTGCTAAAAAAGTTTGTAAAGAGCAACTCACCATGCAATATACTGACAATAAAGTGACAAAAGAACCCTGTGTATTTTCAAGGCATGTTTTTAATATCCAGAGTATTTAAATGCATTTATTTAACTGAAAAAACCATAATCTTAATGCAAAACATATAAAAATTAAAGTGAAATACATCTTGATTATTCTGCCTGCATATATAGACTTTGTAGAGCACATCCTGTACATTCTACGTGTTCTTACTATTCATACCATTTGATGTGTGTTTACAAGACATGATATTGTTCCACCCAGCTCACCTCTCCCTAGATGCTTGTAAACTAACATACTGATCTAATAATAGACATTAAATATGACAGTTTGGGATCTGCCTTGGGGAACTCAAACATTTCTATTTTATTTCATGAACACTTTGCAAGCTCATACACTTGTTTATGGTTTTTATTGCAACCTTGGATTGTTTGTCTTGCTTCAAGGAAAGGAGATACTGATATATGAGGGGCAGTTTGCATGTGCTTCTCTCTTCTATTTTCCCTAAGAATAAAGTCTGATTCATGTATTAAAGGCTTTGCCAGAATCCTGCCTGTCCCTGACTGAAACTGTCACAGCCTCTGCCGAGTGAAATGGCAGCATGGGGGAAATGCAAAGGGATTGTGCACAAGCTGTTAGGAGACAGAGTCTTGACACAGCTCTGGAGGGAAAAAAGGAACAGCACCCCTGAGCTCAGCCCTCCAGAGAGACCTCAGCCTTGGCCTCTATATCCACAGGAGTCTTCGAGTGCTGCTAAAGGTCAGGCCACAGCATCTAAGGGTTTGGACATAAATTAGGGAGTTCTGGAAATCAGGATCTCCTCAGCTCTAGAGGGATGGTTATGAGAAGAGATCAGGACAGCAGGATGCCTCCACTAGAGTAACTGCAGTCCAACAGCAATGCCTGATGCCGCAAGCTCTGGAGTCATCTTGCAGAGAGGAGGCTCCCAGGAGTGCACTGAAACCCTACCAGAAACTCCTTTGTCTCAGGGAACTGCTCTGCTCTTCATTCGCTCATTGCAGCTGTGTATCTATCTCAACTATTTGTTTCTTCCCTGAAAAACTGTAAAATGTGGATGCATAATGACAATGAAATCCAAAAACTGGCAGTGCTTTATGCCTGAACACGAATTCTTCAGCCTGCATGGCACCCAATAAAAAGCTTCCTCATATCCACCAGCACGTCTGCCTCATTTCATTCTCTATGCTCACATCTCCGCTTGCTCCTCAGCCTCTCAGATGACCACTGAAGTCTCCATAAGTAGGAGCCTTTGCTAGAGGCCTGTTAGCCTCCAACAGATCTGTGATTTTTGGTAGAGAAAGGGAAAAGAGGCAGCTGTCTCACAGTACTGCCTGGGTACATCTGATCTCTGAGAACTGCCAGGATATAACCCACAGTTCCCCCACTGCTGATGATGCTGTTAGATCCCTGATGCACAATTAACAGGCTGTTTAGAAGCAAGTGACTGTGGCCCCAAGGAAAACCTAAAAGCAGCCAACCAGCACGGCTGCAGTGCAGCAGCTCTGGGCCCAGGACTGCAATGGGAGCTCATCACACAGCAGCAGAGAGCCTGGGGACCAGAGAGGGCTGTGGGCAGGAGCTCAGGTCAGACAGGGACCCCAATGCCACAGGGAGCTGCCAGAGAGGCTGGGAGTACCAAAAAGCCAAGCCAGCACAGCCACGAAGGTGCTGTACGTATGCAGTGGATGGGATTCTCATGACTCATATTCTTGCTCTCCATAGGCAACAGAGAGAAGCAGGCACCCTGAGAGAGACATCCAGATGGGTTTCTATGGCAGACAGATGAGCCATCTCTGAAAGCCTGTTCTCTCTTTGACTGCAAAGGCTGACTACACAGGATCCACAGCAGTGTACTCTGTGGCTCAAAAAATTGAAAATTATTGCACCACAGTGAGCTTGATTCTATTTTCCAAATATACACCTTATCTAGGACTTATATATATTCTGAATTTTGGAAACAAATTGTTTATTTCTTCTGGTTTAAATACTAAGTTACTCACCAGTCAGTTTTGCATTTTGCTTCTTCTACGTTGTATGATAATAGGTAGGAAAGATTTTTATTATCATATTTATAAGCATATTTACACACATTTATTTAGCCTACACATAAACATGTGAATGCAGATATTTAAAAAATTTTGTTCTCAGCCTTCACTGTCAAGCAACATTGCTATTTTTAAAAGCATTCATATGAATATTTACATTTGAATGTGTGCTACTAGAAATTTAGAGTATGTTTTCACATGCTGCCTCTCAAATGCATATAATAGTATATATCTTGTTTTAGTCAGGAGACTTAAGCATAGCCTGTTCCATATTTTGCTGGGTTCTTCTGAAACCTTTGAAAGAGAAATCAATTACCAGTGATTTCAAGTGTCTTTGGATTGGACTTCCTATTATCTTATTAAGACAAGTGGCCCAGTTCACTTCTATTTTAAAATTCTCCCTAAGTTGGAAGGTACAGTACTAGCACTGTCACTCTGAGAAATGGCATACACCTCACCTGAAAAGACATGTTTGGAGAGATAAAACACACATTTGGAAAGAAACCCCTGTAATTGCTGTAAAAGTCACAGATACTGAGAGGTTGGAAGCAAGGAGTAGCAAACATGGTGCCTGACCTCAGGCTTATTATCTCTTTCATCTTGCTGTATGTTTCACCTAGGCTGATGTTCATATTTCAAGCTCTACATAGAGAGCTCAGGCTAAGTCCCCAAGTCCCTCACCAAAACTGATGTTGATTTAACTTAATTTTCAGCCATAGGTTCTTGCTGTGTTTTTGCCTGCAAGGTAGGGAAAGCATGCTCCTGTCAGACCCTTTTACTCTGCTCTGGATTTGTGTTCAGCGGTCTGGGGACCTTCCCACCTTCCCTTCCCTAGGAACAGACATCCCTGCTGGCATGCCCTGCACAGAGCTCTGTGCCTCAGCTGCTAGGGGTGGCCCCCAGGACCCCCCCAGCACCTCTGTGTCTGCTGGCACTGCCACCAGCACCCTGCAGCACTCAGACTGCCACCCTGCCATCAGGGACAAGGCTTCATCTCAGCTTCTGCCTCATACTCCTGCCCATATGCCTTCAATCTTCATTCTCAATTCATTATATTGCACTTGAATTAACAAAGCAAAATAATGAACAGAAACTATTTAGAGAAGAATCTACATAATTTTGCAGCATCTATGTGCCTTCTGCACCCTTTACCAGCCATGTTTTCATTTAGATCACGGCCAAAGTACTGAGCAGCTTTCAGTCAATAACCAGTCTCTGCAGATCCCCCCCAGGAAAAGACAGAGTCAAACCTGAAAATGAGACAGTTGTTTATTCCTCCTAACACAGTTGTAGGTTTTAATCAAAATACCCTGTGATACCAAGCCAAATACTTCAGAGAAATGAAATTGCTTCTGTATCCACACAGTTGTTTCCATCAACCAATCTATAGTCCTGTCAAAGAAACACAACGGATTTATTTGACAATTCCTCCTTGCCATCAAACCATATTGACAGGCATTATTTATGTTTGTTAACCTATTCTTTCTGTTGAGTTTTCCAGGGTAACTGTTCCAGTATTACAGTGGAATCCAGATTCATGTAAGAGGGGGCTGTGTATGTGTTCTAGGTCCCATTTTCTACCCTTGACATTTGAACTATATTCTAGCACTTTTTGAAGTTTCTGAAGTCTTCTTAGCTCTCCAGGATTCACACCAGTGGTTCAGAAGCAGCCTCAGCTATTTCCTCCATAACTTTTGTAGGGGGGATTACTCAGAACTGACAACCTGGAAGAGCTTGGAAGACTTCCATCACCCCAGGCAGGGTCACAGCTTTCACAGAGAACTGTCTTCCTTTTGCCAAGACAAAAAGCAGTGCTCAGCCACCTCACCAAAAGGGAGAGCTGGGCTGGAGAAACAGCGAGTGCCCTGAAGAATCAAGGTTGCTGTGCACTTTGTTGCTGCTCCTGTGCACTTCTCAACAGGGAATGAATACCTTTATTACCATTTTGCCATTTTCTTCTGAATACAATCATAATTAGTGTAATTATTATGCAAAGAGATCCAAGAAATTGCTGCAGAACATGCACACTTCCAGATGGGTTTCTCAAGGTGAAATGCTGATGGTAGTACAATTGCTACTACACCTCCTAAATAACCATCAATTCAATGGGAGAAAATGAGGTAACCTAACTTGAGCTCTGGTAGGAGAAAATAAGGAGAAAGAACTCAGATTGTATCATAAGGACAGGGAGGAAATCAAAGGATAATGATTGTCTTTTGTGTTTTAAATGCAGTATTTTGTCTGTCAGATTCATTCATCTGATACAAAGAAGAGCAATAGCATACACTTCCAAGATAAAATCAATTACGTATTATCTTAGAGTTGTACAATCTCATCCTCCACAGAGGCCTTAATGTGACTTACATATAGCATAATTCTTATTCCAGATCTCTGAACAAAGCTAAATTTTACTGGCAGTTCACTGTACAAATTCCAATTTATGTTTTTTTCTTCATTCTCAGAGAGTATAAAATTGTAAAGACCATCTCTGCTTGAAGTACAATATGAATTTTGAAATACAATTAAAATAAAGGAGCAAATTAAGATGAGTTTGATTTAATTCATTACCTCAGAGCACTTCTGTTTACAATAACCTCCTATATTTTATGTCAGTTTTTTTAAAAAGGCTTTGTTCCTCAAAAACTCCCAACCTGTGGCCAAGTTAGCCTCATTAATTTCTTAATTTATCTCAGTTATGAAATAAAAAAAGGAAATAACTCTTGTTTCTTTGTTCCATTAAAGTGTTTCTGCAAAGTTAAAGACCATTTTGTTAACATGGCATTCCAAATTTCAAGCAATCTATTTTTGTAAAAGCTAAAAATAATATATCACATTTCAGGTTATCTTAATTTGCCAAGTTTTGACAGAATTCACAAAAGTACAGCAGAATTTGCTGGAAAAGTTGCAGAGTTTACAATACTTAGCTCATTTTTAAAGGGAAAAGTTCATTTTCATTTCCAAAAAGATTCTTTCAGAAACTCCCTGTTTTTTGGGTTTTTTTGGTTTTTTTTGTTTTTTTTTTTTAATGCTTGAGGCATTTCAAGCAGTTGAATTTGAGCTTTTTCTTGACTCTCTGAGCTGTCATCACATTCTGTTTTAAGAGTGTTCTCACTCACAAGACAGTAGCCAGCCTATAAAACATTTCATTCATTCCCTCTAACAGATCAATTCCCATTAAGTAATTTTCTTGACATCTCTTAGAGGAAGTGGGAATGGAAGGACATCTGCAAGCCAGTGGGACAGTGAGCCTCCATGCAGCAGGGCAGAAGGCAATGTGTGAAGCACTAATAGTTAAGTTCCTAACTGGATAAAACTTTGCTTTGAGAGCGTGGACAACGAAAGGTATAGTTAGTACCTTTCATTCAGTGTGTCCAGGGTTTCACTTTTAAAAAGAGCTGTTATCAGAAAAAAAAAATAAAATGGAACAACCATAACCACTTAGTCTATTGATAGAACAGCTGAGTGGTGAATGTATAGATGAAAATGTAAAATCTTACGCAGGAATGAGAGAGAGGTCAAATCACCTTTATGAACTGTGCTTTCTTAAAAATCGACCTGAATTCCTAAACAATTACTATTTTCCAGAAGATCCTCAGTGATGGGGAAAATATGTGTAAAGTAAAGTCTAGCATGTAAGCAATGACCAGAAGAGCATTAATTGTAACAAACAGTATAGAATGATGGTACTCCCAAGTCTACTTGATGTGGGAGTATCTGAAGAGAAGAGACATGTTCCCAGCAAGCCCTGCAAGATGCAAAATAGATGATTAATGCAAAAGGATCTGGCAGAGAGTGAAATTCATAAAAAACACATCTTCTTATGAAGTCTAGACTGAAATGCCATTGTCCATGTTGAAGAGCCAGATGATTATTGTGTACAGCTCTGATCATAGACATTAGAAAGGCACTACCAAAGGCCAATGTGCTGAAGCCCAGGAGCTTGTTGCCAGCCCTGTGGATAACAAGAGATGTTTTCTCTTCTCTCTTCCCTGGCTTGGCATCCAGATTCCTTGTCAGAGCCCTACCATTTAATACCCCATTAACATTTAATACCCCAAATATTAAATGTTTTAATACTGCATTTAAAACAAGCTTGTGTCATGCTCGCTGCCTCTCTGCTCTAGTGTCCCTCAGTGAACATGGATCAGGCGCATGTTTAGAATAATTTCTCTAATAAGCAACTCTCTATTTTGCATAACTGATATTATCTAGTCACATATTATAGAGTGCTCTATGTTTCACTGACAGATAAGGAGGCAAAATGGGACACATTTATGGGCCCAGGTGCTGCTAGACTCAACAGTCCTCTTTTCCTCCTCTGATTACCTACTGTAATCAGAAAAACTCCACTGGGGAACTAGGAATGCATCTTCCCATGAAAGCAGTTGCATAAAATGAGAATCCTGAGATCGTTGTAGTGAACAAGGGCATAGCCTTGGCTATGGAAATGATTGAGTGAGCAATGTGACCTGAAGCACAGTTCCCTTAGGCACTCACTTTCAATCTCCTGGACTTCCCCAGCTGGAATTTTCTTCCATACATGGCTGCCTATGTTCTTTCTCACAAAATACACTGGAACATTTCAGAGACTGACAGGAGGTAAGGAAATGGGTTTGAAGTTGTTTCCACAGCTGACTAGCATCAAGTAACCAGCATCTGTCACTGAGGTGAATGCTCATTAACTTCTTGATTCCTCTTACTACAGCTCCTCTATCTTCAACAGGCAATTGTTGGGTTTTTTCCTTGGGTTATCTTTTCTTTGGTAATTTATTTTTACTAGAGAAGGAAAAATACACAGAATGGTATAGTTAAAAATTAGTTTTTCTTGTAGTGCATATGTAACCATTTCAGTGAGTATGGACCACCAACCATTCAGAACACAGACAATCCCTTCCTGAGAGAAATACCCACAACAACCAGAGTTAACTTTGTTTTTCTTATCTTGCCCCATTAAGATTTAATTGTTTTTGCAAAAGGAGAAACTCCAAAGGACTTCACCAGAAAGAATGAACTAAGACACTCAGACCAGTTTCTGGTAAACTAGAAGACAGAAGCCTGAGCCCCTTTTGACAGGAGAGGGAACTGAATATATTTAGCTGTGAATGTTGCTGTTATTTAATTGCTAGAAATTTGGGCTGCTCTCCAGCATGCTTGCTTTGTGCACAGTATTAGTGGGAAAGCAGTTTCACAGAATGAACCCCACAGATAAATAATTGTATATCTTGTAAATTCTAGGATTTAGGCAGGAGATCACAGCTGCTGCAAAATAACTTCCTACTTCTATCACATCTCCTTGAGGTACAGAGCAATTTGAGCTTTAATGGAAAGGAACTGTCTTTGAAGAGCACAGCTGGAGCATGTTTTGTGGGGTTTGCTGCTCACAATCCAAACAGGAGAAGGAACAGGGTAGTGCAGAAATCAAAGAAACAACCCCAGGAATCAAAATGACATAGCAGTTTTTCTCCTTTCCCTTGAGAAACATCTTTTTTAGCACAAGGCTGTGTCCCTTCAGCAAATGAATGAAGGAACCAGGGCCTTCTGATTCCCATGAGACTTGCACAGTGAGTTGGGGTTTTGTATCATTGTTGGAGGTTTTCTTTAAATGCCCATGAGAGTTTTTGCTAAGTCAGGGCTCAGAATAAGTACACTCCTTGCTTGATTTCATTTAGGCTCTGATGAAATAGCCTGGTCTTATCATCTGCTGTGCCTTGCCCTGCACACGAGCTAGCTAGCACTTCTGGAGTGGTATAGCACAGTATTCTATAAAGGAAGACTAAGTGGAACCAATAGCAAACTGTATTTTACAAATCTTTCAGCATATATAGCAAATATAACTCAGAAGAAAACAGGCTATGAGGTATAATTATTCATACTCTAGTTAAATCTACCATGGAAAATGCCAGTTAAATCTACCATGGAAAATGCCACTCAGAACTAATTTTCTTATTTGAAGCTTAAGAAAATAGCACATAATCCACATGATATCATACATTCACTGCCTGGATAATAGGTGGGGGGAAGACAGCTCACATACAAATAGGTAAGAAGTAGTGGTGAATTCTGCAACAGGTACCTTAGCAAGAGGATACATACATTTATACATTTATATATACACATTTACAAAGTCTAGCAGCAGCAGCTATTTGGACCAACTAAATTACCCTAAATCCTAAAAACTTCAAACTACCTAGGTAGAATTTAATGAGGCAAAGCTAGACTCTGGCGACACAGTTTAGTGATGGACTTGGCAGTGTTAGGTTAATTGCTGAACTCAATGATCTTCAAGGTCTTTAAACAATTCTATGATTCAATCTCTGCAAATATGCTGTCTAATTCTGTTAAGTAAGCAACCAGGAACCACAACATTTGAGTTAGATTATATTATTTGAGTACAGGATACAGCCTGACCATTTATGACAAAATCAGCAACTCACTTTTCTAGTAAAACTTGATGGACATATATATATAATTTTTTTAAGGCTATGCTTATTTTAAGTATTTAAAAAGAAACAGACATTTGAAATATCTTTCAGGCATTTTGTATTTGGTATCTGTTAAGGATCCTGTCTTTCATTTACACAAAAGTGTACATCAAAGCGGTTTGGCATATTATACAGGAGTGGTTAGTTCTAAAAAAAGTATAAGATTATAACAAAACAGTTTATCAAAATTTGGAGCATGACACATCTCAAAACAGGGCCATTATCCAAGTGATGTATTGCTTCATAAAGCATCAGTCAGAATCAACAAAGAATCAGTTAAACTCCTATATCACTGGAGTTGTTCATTTTAACCTATTTAAACTGCATTAAAACAGTACCAGTATCTGTGGGCTCTAGTTACAGCCTGAAACGAGCTTTGTTTCACAAAATGTTGCCACAGTCAAAGCGTGTGGCTCTTCAAGGCAGCTCACAGCCCATGCAGCCATCAGACAGCACTTCACAAAATCCCCAGTAAATATAGAGTAATAATGGTAAAAGAAGATTTGAGGTTCATAAGGAGAAAGACTGGCTGTAAAGAACCACCAGAGACAGATGCATTCCAGGTTTTGCAATAGCAAGTTCTGATTTGGCCACCATAAAGAAAAAATATGCTGACTGCAACAGGTAAGTAACAGCAAGGCAAGTCTGAAGCAGCATTACCTCTCTGCTCTTTTGTGCCATCCATCCATAACTTCTACTCTTCCAGGGCATTGCTACTCTTCCAGGGCCCAGGGCAATGGCTGATGCAGGGCAATGGCATGGAATATATCCATGCTCTCCTCCACACAACCAGCAGAAGGACAGGGACTAGCAAAGAGCACAGAAAGCCCTTGTGCAGCTCTGGGAACATTTGTGCAAGCCAAAGTGCTGTGTGTTAAGATCTGGGAAGTAAATTAGGGCCCATTTCCTGGCATATGAGCTCATGAGGAAGGGCTGGTGTTTAGAGAGCAAGTTTGGCTTCTGTCCCTGATGGAAGGACCAGCCCCAGGATCAGTTCACAGGACCTGACCACATTTACCTCAGCTGCTGAACATGAAACACATGCAGGGCTTTCAGGAGGCTGCAGTGAACCAGAGCCACTCTCTCCTGCCTTGCCCAGGTCGTTCCCACCCTGTCACTGTGTGTCCTACAGTGCTGCTGGCAGAAAGGTCACATCTTTGTGCTGGTTTGCCTCATGCTCACTGCTAAAAAATGGGGTTCCCATTCCCCCATGGTGCCCTGAAGCTGCTCCTCAGGACCAGCAAAGCCAAGGGCTCTGGCCAGGGTGAGCTGCACACCAGCAGAGCTGACTGCACCCACCACTGACAGCCCCTAGAATAGGCCCAGAACTGTGCTGAAATTACCATGAAAAATGGAAACAATCTGCCCTAAGCCTACAAAGCTAGTGAATCCTAAGTAAAATGTTTCAAAGATTTGACACATCCTGGCAACCCAAGAGATATTTTGGAAATAAAACCCTGCAGTTTCTCCTAGTTTAGTGCTCAGGCACAAAACTGAATAGCTTTGCTTTGTACGTATCATAAGGCAGCTCTTGCCTCATCTAAGGCTGTTTACATTCTCCTCTACCTGCCTCCCAAGCTGCAGAAACACAGCATTTCACCTGTCCACTGAGCACAACATCAGCTAAAATCACCCCTCATATCTCATTAAACCTGCCTGAGCCCTCATGCCTTGCTGGGATACCCATGACCCTCAGGTTCCCAATGCCAGGTGCCCAAAGGCACCCCACCAGGCCTCCAGCTCCCTTGTCTGACATGGTCAGCTCCACCATATATCCTGTACATATCCTGGGGAGATGTTATGGACACCCTCAGGCATCTTTAGAGCAGCCAGAAGCCATCAGCAGCTGGGGTGAGCCATCTGTGTTTAAAAGCCCTCGTGTTAACTGACCCTGCCCTGAATTCACCCACTGGAATACTTTAAAACTCCTGCCAGGCACCCAAAGAATCCTGAAGCTTTAAGAGGCATTGCAACTTATCTATTCACCATAGGCAGAGCCCTCACCTTGCACCTCTCCAACCTGCCACCTGCAAGTTTGAGCTGATGATCCCTTGTTTCCTTGTCTCTATGTGAGGAGAAAAAGGTTTCCTTGCTCACCTTTTTCCTATTACTTGTGGCTTTTAGATCTCTCTTTCTTTCCCAGCCTGACACATTCCAGGCTGTGTAACCTTTCAGAAGTTATTCCAGATCGTTCTTTCCCTTTGCTGTTGTTTGCCCACTTATGCACATTTTTTTTGAAACTGGTTTAAGGAAAATAAAAATATCTGCTTGGTTTTTCTCTGTGATATATTAGCTGCAACCTCTGTCTGAGAAACTCCAAGCTTGATTGCTATTTATTATTATTAAAAGGAATGGGTGACTAATGCGTTTAGTCCTCTCTATAATTTGGATCTGTAGTGAATTTCTGTGTGATTTGATTAAAATACAACAGAAGTAAATATAGGGATCTGTCATTGAAGTTTAGGGTGTGCACACCAAAGAGAAAAGGTTCCTTGTATTGGCCATGAGGATAAATAACATCCATGTCTATAGTCCTGGAAACAACTTGCTTTTGCCTGAAATTTAGACTGTCACAATCCAGCTGCCTAACCAAAATGAGAAATATATCCATGCTCAACTTCAAATGACAATGGAGTTATTAACTCTTGTGGAGCTTTGCTGGAAGCATTTACTCCTCTGGTCAGAAAAAGCTATAGTAAGAGTCTGGAAGGTAACTAACATATAAGCTGTGTAACATGAAACTATGATGAAGAAAAAGCACTTTAGCTGCATCATGTCATAAACTATGTGAGATCAACCACACCAGAGATGTTATTTATCCTCAAGATACTTCAATTTTTGAGAAAAACCCATAGTGGTTTTTCCCTACAGTGACTTTACCTCAGGATGGCTTGTGTCAATCAGTTACTCTGCAGCAAAAACAGGTTTTTCAAGCCAAAATTGCATGCAGTAGTCAAGGACAAAGAGCAGATATGAAGACAGCAATCAGCCCCTCTTTGGTGTTTGCTGAGCAGTCAAGCCTGGCTGGCAGTCGGACACAAGGCAATTATTGATGTGCAAACAGCACTTTGCACTCAGTTCTAATTTATATATTTAAATAGAAAATACATATTCCACTAAATCTGTTATGTGCACACCCTTCCCCTGCAGCAAAAATTTACTCTTGCAAAGTAAATTTATCTGATCTCAATACAAAGGTTCCATACCACGTTTGCCAAAAGCAAATACAATGCACTGGCCCTATCCCCAGTTTTACTTGGTGCTTTTCTTTCTAAAGAAACAACAACGTTACTAAATTTTCCTGGGTTTCTTTTTTTTTATTTTTTTATTATTTCTGAGGCTGGAGTTATTCCTGCAGCAGTTTACACTCCCCTCTTCCCCCACATCAATTTCCTTTCCTCAGCCTGAGGGGTATCCTAGCAAAGGTGATAATATCCATGGGGAGATTCCCCAAAGCTTGCTCTGCCATGATATACAGTGACACACAGAGAAGGTTCAGAACCACTGGCTTGGGTTCTTTGATGCTTTTGGGGCATGGTGAGGATGGAAGACCTTCGAGTAGCTTAAACTCTGCTTAAGGCCTCACAAAGCACAGCCTGGACCCTGAGCCTGCAAACACACAGGCTTCTTACTTTGTGTGGCTCTTGTAGTTAGCAGAGAGTTCTGGGCATCAGGAGAACTGCATGCATTCATATCATGGCAGAGATTTTGTCAAGTAAGTCAGTAGACCCGTAGCTGTAAAGTATCCAACGCTGAAAATAATTACAAGCTGGAAGATAAAACAGTACAAAATACCATTCAAAGGCTTCTGTACACTGGGGTCACATATTCACAAACAGTGAACTGAAAACATGACTTTTGAGGTCATTGTCTGTTTGCAGCTGGTCTGCTCCAGAGAAACCACAGCATCCAGCAGCTACATGCTGTGGCACCTAAGAAAAGAACATTGAAACTAGTAATATTTTTATTCAGGCCAGAAAGAGTGGCTACAAAAGAAATATTGGGAAAAAAACCCCAACAGAATAAAGGAGATGGCTATCAAGATTACAGCTACCTTATACTCAAATAAATATATTTAAATGGCTGGTCTTGGAAAAGGTCACGGTCTTTATGAATCATTCACAATGTATTTCTTACTGGATTACTTTGCATGGGATAACGTGTACCTTCCTCCTTATAAGCAAGGAAGATGTATTTACATCTCAGGCTCAGCCTGTGAATGCAAGGCTGTAGATAAATTTAATTTTAATCTGGCAATTTAATTCTTTAAATCACTGCAAAGGGAAGTAGCCCACTCATGCTAATGGCAATAGTTTACTTACAAAGCAGAACAGGAACTGAGAGCCATTAAAACTACTGATAAAACTAATGCAGGATTTCTAAGTTACTGAATCTACAATACAAAGGAAACAAGAAACTTTATCCAATCTGAAGCATGTAGGTGGAAAATAAAGGCTTGGATAAATTTCCTTTGGTATATTCAAGTTCCTTTCCATGAAATTCCTGTTTTGCCACCTTAATTCCTCCAGGAACACTTCTGTTATTAAAATGTATTCTAAAAGTATATGTGCTAAATAATTTAAACTGCCTTTTTTTTTTTATTTTAATGCATGCATCACATTTTCACTTTTGCTATTAATTTTTCACCATTGTATGGTTACTATATGTAATCAGAAAACAAAGTCAACACCTAGAAAGCAGATGGCTTAAACAGGATTTGAAAACACTGTGATAACTTCTCTTCTACATTTTTAGATATAATTATATGTTCATAAACAGAAACTACATAAATATTGACAAACAAAAAATGGCACAAAAAGAAAATGAAAAATATAGAGCTGCACAAGATCTATTGTATGCACCGTGTATGATATTTAAACTTATTTACAGCTAATGTAGTTTATAATCCACTTCATCATTAGATATCATAATCCAAAATTGTACTTCAGGTACTGCTTTTCTACTTACAGCACCATTAACTGAGTACTGAGCAAAATAAATAAATAAATAAATAAATATAAAAATAAAACCCTTATACCTAGTTCGGTTGAAGCATTTTCTGAATTACAGTAACATATGAATTCTTTCAATGTAATAAAACTAAATCAAATCCTAACAGCGGATGAACACCTAAAATGGACTTAGGGCTCAAAATTGCTTATTTTATTTCTTGAAATGTGAGTTCAGGGGAAAAAAAAAAACTTACAGTAGAAACTTATTAAAATTTTGTAGAATCGTTCAATCAATTTGAAAAAAACCAAAAGCTCAAAGAAATGTAGATAACTAAACATACACCTCTCTTTCCCCCCTACCCCCATCTCCTTGCAAAAATTTTCCTATTAGGATGTCCTAGTTTTGGCTGGGATAAAGTTTCATTTTCTTTGCTGGTACAGTGCTTTTTTGAGAATAACGTTGACACAACACTAATGTTTTAGGTATTGCTAATAGTGCTCACCCTGGGCCAAGCACTTTGCACATGCGGCCCATGCTTTGCCAGTGAGCAGGAGGACAAGGAGCCAGGAGGAAGCAGAGCCAGGCGAGCTGACCCCAACTGGCCAAGGCGATATTCCAGAGCAGGGAACATAATCCCCGGGATCTAAACTGGGAGGGAGTTAACTGGGAGGGAGTTAACTTGGAGGAAGGTAACTGGGAGGGAGTTAACTGGGAGGAAGTTAACTTGGAGGAAGGTAACTGGGAGCTGCCGACGCCTGCTCAGCTATGGGCGGGCATCGGTCAGTGGGGGATGAAGAATTGCATTGGGAATCATTTCTTCCTATTGAGCTTCACTCCGCTCTTTCTTTTTCATTACAATTATTATCATTATTATCATTATTACTATTTTCGTTACTATTATCATTAGTGAGATCCGTATAATTATTATACTTTCTTTTGCTTCAAATATTAAACTGTTCTTATCTCAGACCCCGGGGTTTACCTTTTCCCTTCCCGATTCTCCTCCACCCGGGGTGGGGCAGGGCGGGGTCAGGAGTTACACCGGGTCAAGGGAAGGTGGAGCAGGGCGGGGTCCGGGGTTACACCGGGATAAGGGAAGGTGGAGCAGGCGGGGTCCGGGGTTACACCGGGTCAAGGGAAGGTGGAACGCCGGGGTCTCAGGTTACACCGGGACAAGGGAAAGTGGGGCAGGGCGGGGTCCGGGGTTACACCGGGACAAGGGAAGGTGGAGCAGGCGGGGTCTCAGGTTACACCGGGACAAGGGAAGGTGGAAGGCCGGGGTCCGGGGTTACACCGGGACAAGGGAAGGTGGAACGCCGGGGTCTCAGGTTACACCGGGACAAGGGAAGGCGGAGCGGCCGGGCCGGGCCGGGGCTGCGGTGCCGGGCCCGCTGCCGCCGCCAGGGGGCAGCACCGCGCCGCACCGGCGGCCCCGCCCCGCCCCCCGCCGCGCGCCCGGCGCTGAAGGGCGCTCGCTGCTCGCATGCGGCCCGGGCCGGTGCGGGGCCGCCGTCCCGGCACAAATCGGTCCCCGGTGAGCCGCGATCTCCAACCTCTGCCCAGCCGGGAGGTGTCCCCACCGCAGCCACGGCCCACGGCAGCGATGGACGCGGGGCACAGGCCTGGGGCTGTCCTGGCTGTGGCTGAATGGCACAGGGCGAAGAAGGAGAGTTGAGGGAGGTTTGGGCTGTGCCGCTGCCCGGGAGCAGCAAGGACCGGATGATCTCCCCGGCCATGTATCGCACATGGACCACAGCACCGCGCGGAGTCCTGGGCGTCCCTGTGTGCCCTCAGCCCTTTGTCTTCTTCAGAAACACCGGCTGCTGTCCCTGAGCTCAGAGCATGCCTGAGCTGTCCCCACAAACACAGGCTGCTGTCCCTGAGCCCAGAGCAAGCCCCAAGCTGTCCCCACACACGCTGCTGTCCCTGAGCCCAGAGCAGGTCCCAAGCTGTCCCCACAAACACAGGCTTCTGTCCCTGAGCCCAGAGCAGGTCTGAGCTGTCCCCACACACACAGGCTGCTGTCCCCGAGCCCAGAGCAGGCTCTCTCAGCTGTCCCCACAAACACAGGCTGCTGTCCCTGAGCCCAGAGCAGGCTCTCTCAGCTGTCCCCACACACACAGGCTGCTGTCCCTGAGCCCAGAGCAGGCCCGAGGTGTCCCCACAAACACAGGCTGCTGTCCCTGAGCCCAGAGCAGGTCCCAAGCTGTCCCCACAAACACAGGCTTCTGTCCCTGAGCCCAGAGCATGCCTGAGCTGTCCCCACAAACACAGGCTGCTGTCCCTGAGCCCAGAGCAGGTCTGAGCTGTCCCCACACAAACAGGCTGCTGTCTCTGAGCCCAGAGCACGCCTGAGCTGTGCCCGTGTCTGAGCCTTGCACAGCCCTGCAGAGACCTGCACAGAGCAGCAGCAGTGGGTGGACTTGGGGCTCTCCTCCTCATGTATCAGAGGAGGAGTAACCCTAAGGTGAGGAATGAACAGCAATAGGGGAAGTATGCTAAAAATGCAAAAGAGCACTCCCTCCCCCCCTCCCCCAAAAAAGGGAAAGATAAGGGAACAGGTTTTAAGTTCTTGCAGTGTGCACATAAATCAAAAATAAGACCATAACTCCAAGAAGCTTTTAATTTAATTAAGCATAGAAATATTGTGTATAACAAGGAACACAAGGACACATACAGCATGTTAACAACCATACTATGGAAAAGCTTTTTCATATATTCGACTTTGCCACTATAGACCAAGAATGTTTATTAAAAGTCCTTTTACTCTTTACATGCAAAATACAGGAAAAAGAGACAATGTAATTGAATCATCTAGTCATTCATTCACCAGGTAGGATGGACATTATTTACTGGAAAGACATGTATGGGAACAGACTAAAGAAGGATCTAAGCTTGTTTGGGAAAGTCAGCATAGCAAAAGAGGATAACCAGCATGGCAATGTAGGAAATCGCAAGTCAAGTGAGTACGATGCAACATATTACTATGCTGAATCCTCCATACAGCCGAAGGAATAAAAGTAAATAAATAAAGGATAAAGGTGCATCTTTTGGGAAGGGTGTTTAACTGCAGTTTAGAAATTCTTAAACAGAAACTCACATGATAAAACTACACATATGGTACATTCACAGGGAATCTGAGACATCTGAAATGCATCAGACCCATAGAGCTGACCCCAAATGAGTGCGCCCCACAGAGCTGACCCATGCACACCAAGGCCTTATATCACACAGACAGCTGGGAAACAAGCTGACATTATTTTTACATCGTTCAAGGAATTCAAACTTTGGCTTTATTCCACAGTGTTAAGCAATGCAGTACTTCTACTCCAAGTCATGGTCCAGACAGTCCAAATAAAAAACATTGAATATCTAGCACTTAGGCTTCCTAAACCATGTCCAAAGAAATTTGAGATACCTCAGGGTAGGTGCCACATTAGCCAGCATATTAGAGCAAACACTTGAAGATTATGGAAATGGCTGAATTTTATTATTTTTTAGTTTGTGTGTTTGTTGGGGTTTTTTTTTCTGGAATTCAAGAACTTTTGAGAAAACAGTTTGAAAGAACTTATTTTAATTTAGGGATTGAAGCACTAATCCATGAACTCCAGAGCTGCATTAGGAAATACTTTTCTTTCTTTCAAAAACTACAAATGTCGCTTTCAAGAAATGCCCAGAGATTTTCCACTTGGTAGTGGCAAGATGTGGGTTCCAGAGAATAATTCTCCTTGTAAATAGGGCCACTTCACTACAGGAACAGGTGGAGCCGTACCAACAGAAACTCTTTAATTTTTTTGAGATTTGTACATCTGTCTCCTGCAGTTCTCAGATTTAGCCCATTACATATATCCTTTGTAGAAAGAGCTACCCAAAGGACAGAACTGCCTTGTAAATCTGTGCTTCCATTTACTGAGAGCACCTCAAAGTGCTCCAAATGCAGTGCAGAGCTAAACTCAGGGCACAGCACTACTGAATTGTATCTATCAGTACCTTAGCAAATCTGAAGCCCACCTCAGTCTTCTCTGCCTTGATTTTGCTGGGATAGCATTCCCTCAGCTCACAGTGTTGGCAGGAAGATCAGTACCATGAGGTCTGGATGGTGCTCACGTATTAGTGGAACACCCTTTAGGAATGTACAGAAAAACTCAGAAACTCATGCAGGAAAGAAGTCTGGGTTGTCTTGTCAACCACACAACCCCAAAGGCAAATATAACCATGGAAGATCAGGAACCAGTCACTCTTGAGGTAAGGGCACCCTGAGGGGTGTGGGAGGGTTAATATATATGTTTGTGTATATATATATATATATATATATAACCTATATATATAATATCTTAAAACAAATGTGCATTTCTGTTCATATGTTCATTCCTCCCAAAATACTGCACCAGAGCAGGTTTCAGGCAAAAACTCTGGATGTGCAGCAATGATAGCCTTGTTCTACTCTTCAGAGCAGCACACAACAGTGTAGCCACTGCCAAAAACACAGCCAAAAACACTCATGTTAGATATGCAGGCATTTAAATCCCAGCCAAGCTCTTTAGTTTGGTTTACAGTAGAAGTATGACTCTTTTACTTTAGCAAAATGAAATGAAACCAAATCAAGTTAATTCCTATTTGGTAATCGGTAAAATACTTTCTTTTGTACTCCTTGGAAATTAAATGTTAGTTAGACTTGCCTGTCAGCACTCAACACTGAATTGCAGCTGATCTTCTCTCAGCCTAATCAACACTGTAGTTAACAGCTCAGCTTGTATGATGTTGGAGAACTCAACACCACTTTCATCTGTCCAGGGTGGTCTACATTCTTGATTAATGTGTATTTCCCCACTGCTTTGCTCTGTTGGTTCACAGAGAAAAGGCATCAGCTTACCTGAGCTATCAGGATTAAAGGATAAACAGACAATTCAGCTTTCTCAGAATTTTGCCTCAAAGTGACAAAAATCAAACACACATATCAAAGGATTTGATGCCTAATAGCAATGTTCTACCCCAAAGGGTAGAAAATCATAAAAGCAGCATTAACCAACTGTGCTGCCCACAGATCCAGCCTACTAGCAGTGGGGAAGGAAGCCCAAGGCGAGCTCAGCAGTACAGAAACTATAGCTTTGAACCAGGAGAACAATCCAGGTGAGCACAGTCTGACCCACACTTGCAGCACCGAGTGCAGAGACCTTGAGGACAGGGTGGGTGTGATCCCTCTGTCAGGTGGCAGCAACCAGCCCCTCACCTAAACCTCCCACCCCAGGTAGTGCATGACTTCTCTGCTGGGCTGAAATACCAGATTTTAGGTCAAATCCCAGCAGAAAATGCAGCCAAGTGTAGAGAACGTGGGGCTGACAGGCTGGAAGGGTGGTAGAGAGGAGGTCAGAGGCTCATTTAGCACCTGGCTGCCCCTGGGTTGCAGCATCTCATCCCTCCTCTTGTCTCATAGGCAGCATTTCACACTCTCCTCAGACTGTTTCTGTGCAAAGGAGTGAGAAAACCCAGCCTCAGGCAGCTGCAATTCAAACCACAGCCAACCCTGCTTTTTCTGCTGCCTCCCTCAGAAAGGGGGGTGCAGGACAATAACAGCTTTTCCTGCTCCCCACGTACTGGCAGGAATGTCTCCCACCTGTGGAAGCCTTTTCTTTTACCTCTGTCCCTACTTGTGTCTGCTGGAAACGTGCTCGGAGCACAAGGAGCAATGTTAGCAAAATCAGTAACTCCCTGCTAAATTTTTTAATGCTGTTATTTATATTATTTTTATCATTGTTTATTGTTTTAAATTATAAATTTGATTTATTTTGATAGGATTGCATTAACTGGGTTAGTTTACTTTAACTGGATTTATTTTGTGGGGGTTCCCCATTCATCCTGATGCTCAGTAGAGGAAGTAGCTGAGACCAATCACCAATTTCAGGCATGAGGGGAAAATAAATATAAGATGATGCCTTTTGTGAATGCTTCAGTATTCAGAACAGGACCAAATAACACAGCAGGATGATGGTTTTGCTTCAAAATAAAACTTCAGAATAAAATAAAGAGAGAAAAGGTGTAATCATACCATATGAGAAGTTTATATTTCAAATCCAGAGCAAGGGGAGGTCCCTGCCATATGTATCTAAATCTTGCAAAGGTCTGAAATGTAGGTCACATCTATTTAGGACACTGAGCATCCCCTTTGGCTAGTTCTACATGGCTTCACACTGAGGTACTTGAAGAGCTGCTTGGTTCACCATGCTACTTAGCATCCAGTTCTGAAATGCTGTTCTCTCACCCCAGGTATTTGTGTAAAGTTTCTGTGGGCTTCTTCTCAGGAGTGGAGACCCTGCTTTTGGGAGACAGGACCAAAAAAGAGGCACGGAGGTGCTGGGGATGGGAGTGCACACCTCTTTCACAGATGTTTCCCTGAAGTCTCTCAGTACTTCATTGGTAAAGATGCCTCAAAGTGACTGTGCTAATTTATGTTATCTCAGTAGCACACAATTCCTTCCTGTAACAGAGAATCCAGCCAGTTTTACCTTGACTTTAACTTATTCATATTTGGGTCAAAAACTAGGAAAATTCAGCAAGGTTATAAAGAATGATTTCTCATAGACATTTGCATGGCCTGTTCTTCATCGACAACTTTCTTATTCTTACAACCTGACAAGATTTCAGTGAATACCTCCACAGAGTTTTTATATCAAAGCTTTTGAACAAACCTATGAATCAAAGAGAGCATTCAGCCCTGTGTACATTCTTTGCTTGATATTGAACCCCCTGCTGGTTCAGAAAAATATAGATGTAATTTTAGAGGGTCATTTGTTTAAAGTTTTCTTTGAAGACAAAGGATATGTAGTAACTCAAATACAACCAATGCATCTAAGAACTAAACCCTAAAACATGTACCAATTTGATGGTTTTATGTTACTTTAAGCTAATACATTACTTAATTGCTTACTTTTCTTTGAAACATGAAGCGTGAGAAATTTTGTAGTTGAAAATACAGGAGATAAAAGAGAATGCAAAGCATCTCATCCTTAAATGGGGTTTTACCACCAACAGATTTAATGTAAAGATTACTCATATTTTTAAGCTCATTTTTTTACATGGCTCTTTGGGGCCTTGTTTTCAAACCAGAGAGTAATTTAGGCATTATTTTGGATTTTGGCTCAAGCAGAAGTGTAACTACAAATCAAAGGGTCTTTCTGGTTGTTTTTGGTAATGTGTGTCAGAAAGGACAAGTGTAAATAGGGAATAGTGATAATAGTGATGTTTGCCTTTGTGAACTAAAGTTTTCTGTCCATTTGATAACTTGGGGTAACAAAGGTGATGAAAGGGGCCCTCACTGCTAATAGGGAAGGCAGAAGATATTTTACAATTCTGTTCACAGAATAGAAAATATCTATATGTCTTCCAAGGGCTAAAGAAGTATCAGGTAGCAGAAGTTATCCAAACTGGAAAGAAACAGTATACTGGTGAGAAACACATTGGCTATAAACTGCTAATTATTGAAAAAAAAATCTTTTTCTTAGGAATACCGTGAAACTGAGTCATTACCTTCTCATTTGCTCAAGTAACCATCTTACACCTCAATTGATTTATTGATGAAAAGCTTAGAAAAAGAGCTAGTAAGCATCTTGGAAACTTTAAGGCACATTTTTATTGCTCACAATTGAGATCCCATGAGCTTGCAACACTGCTGCAGATGGGAATGCTGGACAGCCACCATTTTTTGACTGAAAATGTTTCTTTACAACAAATTTACTGCAGAGGATACTTCCATAACAATGTAAAAATTATTAATAATAAAGGAAGTACAATGCATTTTTACAATATCAGGTCCTTGCAACCTTGCCTTTCCATTAATAGAATTAGTCTTTTCATATACAGTCTTTTCTGTAGATGAGATACTTAGAGAATATAAGAATTTACAAGCTTAGGCTTTCCTTGCTTATTTGAATTTCACGAATGTTCAACATATTTTTGGCAACTATTTTCTTTCATTGTGAAAGATCCCTTTGCGTAGGGAAGGTGCTCATCCTTGTAGCTATAAACTTGTATTTGTTGTTTCAGCACCTCTCAGGTCTGGTACAAAACTTTAAAATGTCTCTTTAGTTTAGGGTTCAGTATTAAGGTACTTGATAGTACTTTGTAAGGCTTTGTTAGTATTGTTTTATTCACATGTAAAACATTCAGTGGAAAACTTTATTTATATATTATTGATACAGTACAACTGCTAAGTCATATCTGGGACCATTTATTCAGGAAAGCAAATGAATGCAATTCTTCTAAGAAAAATAAGAGAAAGGGAGAAAGAGCAACCTTTTCTTGTGTAGATTTCCACCTGCAATGGGTATGGTCTCCACCAAAAAACCACCACAATTCTAACACACTCTGTAAAAAACTACAAAGATGTTTCCCATTTGCAATGAAAGAAAAGTGAAGATGAGGAAGAGGATTTTGAATTATAAACTTCTTCACACTATCTTATTTTTCTTTTCTGAGAAAAAAATGAGACCAACTTTTAACTCTTAAAGCAGCTTGGAGTTTAATAACCACCATAGAAATTTTGTCTTCTGGACCCTAAGGCAGTCATGCCCCTAGCATGGTTTGGAAATGCTTCATTTAAGACAATTTTTTAGTCTTAAATGTTTTAGTAACACTGAAGTGCAAGTAGATGAGTAGTAGCATAACCTTGTATTTACATCTCAGTCTGGGTTAGATATAATGACAAGGTTTTTTTACAGTAATTTTTTGACACTGTAATTATGAAAGTAGTAAAATATTTCATGTCTCCATGCAGCAAGCTCATCTGTAGAATGAATTTGGTATCTAGCAGTAGCAATGCCTCATCTTGGCTGCTGAAGACTGATGAAATGTGAGGGGTAACTCTGACAAAAGCCTGAATCAGTGCAGGAAGCATAAGGATGCTCTGAAAGGTTCTTGATAAACGAAAAACACTTTCAACTCCACGGCATATGTATCAGCAGATTGCAAATTTGTGTGTTGGAGGGGCTCCCAAAACAATCTTGCAAAGGCTGCTGAACACCAATGAAAGGCCAACAGTGGCTGGTATTTGAATCTAGCCAGCCCACTAAAGTGTGGGTTTTTTCTGCCTTTCTTATTTCTTCAAAGAGAATTGGGAAAGAAAGGACACATCTCTCTGTATCAACAGAATAAGGAGCAGTACTCTCAATTCCAGGCTAATAATTTCCACAAGCCACAAGGAACAAAGAGAGAAAAAACCACTGAGGAACTTTATCCTTCTACCAGCATTTTTGCAATGCAATGGCACCCTTGAGACTTTCATATTGTTGCTGAAAGGGATTTTAAGCACTGCACTGCAGTGCCAGTTTGCTGGGAAATTGCCTTATAACATCTAGATCAGTTGAAGCTTGTCCTCCTGTACCTCAGCTTGTGACTTGAGTGGTAACTGAAAGATAACACTTGCACCACTTTCTTGCTGACTTTAAGAAAGAGCCTAAAACAACTTACAAAAAATAGCACCAATCCTTCCTGGAGTGGAGTAAAGGGACAGTAGTCCATAGTGAAATTGTAAAATTGATGTGTTTATGAGTCCAAAAAATTGCAAATGGACTCTTTCAAAAGTACAGCAATGAGTTATCACTTTTCTTTGAATCAGATGGTTGCAATAATGAAATAATACTTCATTTTCCCAAACAGTCAAATCTGTGCTGTGATAGCAGACTCATTGTTGGTAAATGCAAGCATAGTCCAAGGGGGATGTTGACTCTTGCCCAAACTACAGCTTTGATAAGTTGGACTATCAGAGCCCAATGAACACTTCCAGTTAATTGCCCCACAGACACCAAGCAGTAGCCAAAAGCTTTTGATATCAAATGGGTGTAGTAGGCAGATTGCTTAGCCATCACCTTCTTGGTGCACTCTAGTGCCAGCTGGTTGGGAACAGAGACATTTGGTACAAAATAAAAGCTTTTGAATGAACAACCACTGTCTGAACTAAGTTCAGCCCCAGCTGTGCCAGGAATAAAAGTGGGAAGTGGAGTTTCCCAGGCTGGGTCTCAGAAGGGACAGGCACTGCAGAGGAAGTGGGAGAGGTCTTGAGAGGAGGAAGGAGTCAAGAAGGAGCAGAGCTGGGCTAGCTCCAAAGGAACCCAAGCCCAGAGCTAAGAAGCAGTGAGGATATCGAGAGGAGAAGAAAGCAAAATCACTGAGAAATGCCATAAAATGTTTGGAATTGTTCACTAAAAATAATTAATTTCTTAAAATTACTTGCCTTGATCCCTCAGTAAAAGAAGTCACTGACTTATCTGCACAGGGCAGCATAAAACAATGGATAGCCAGATAAACATGTAAATTGGCTGAGACTTTAAAATGCTTTCCTGTAATTATCTGTCTCACTGGATAAATGCTGCCTACATAGCTAAAGAATAGCAAAATGGAGAAGCTGGAGCCTTCACACACACAACTTGTTTAAAAGCTGAATAACTTCAGTAAGAGCTGGAATGGCACCTAGATTCTGGTCACAATGTAGGTTAAAGGCTGAGCTTACATCCAGACACAGGACTAGGCATCAGACTTAACACCTGGAGGACTCATTCCAGGGGGACCAGAAGTGGGACAGAGATACTATTAATTCCATAACTGTGTCACCAGTCTTAAGCAAGGACTCATGGCCAGAAACTTCATAAAAGCCTGTTTCTTGATGCTATTCTTCTGCCTATATAATACATATATGTATGACTGCCTTCACCTATTAAAAAAAACACCACCAACCTTTTTGTGGTATGGTAATACAGTCCTTGAAAAACTCTCAATAGGAACAATAAAAATACTAACAATAATAATGATTGTAAAATGGCTGTTAGTCATGGATTACACTGCCTTGTCAGTGAAGGTTCAAATGAAATAATTCGAAATTAACTATTACTATTGTTGCTATTATTATTGTAATAATGCCATGAAAGAAAGATGCTCTTAAACTTTCAATTGTTCACAGAAGAGACAAAGGTTAGTATTTTAATCTTTCTCCCCCCACATCGGTTTCTAACAAAAATTGTGTAATAAAAACAAAGGAATCCCAATTGTTTCTTAATACCTTCTGAGCAAAAATAAATCCCTTGAAGTCCAGAGATATTTTTGACAGTGAGCTAAAGGTGTATTATGAGTGAGTAGGAGGCTTGGTGAGTGAATATAACTGCCACCTATGAGGGGTATATCAGAATCTGTAAGGAGAAATGTGGTTACTGTTTAATGGATATACCCAGAAGAGCAGTCACAAAATTCATCTTCACTAGCAACTCTGGTGAGTGTTGTAGGGGTTTTTACAGCAGAGCCATACATCTGCATAAACCACAATTCTTCAGTTGATTGGCAAAATCTAGTGCAGCACCTCTGCTTCTGTTAAATTGTTAAATGCTCTGCTTCCCATTTTTCTAAGTGCAGAAGAACCAAAAGAGAGTAAACATTTTCAGTTTTGGCATTCCACTTCACATTTCCTATCTATATCTTCATGTAGCTAGTCATTACTGCCTTCTTTAGTATTTCTAGTAATTTAAAAACATCTCAATGTAAACCTGCAATCAAACAGTGACAGTTTGAAAATTATGCTTTGCTCTATTGAGAGAATTTCTTTGAAATACATATAGTGATTTATTTTAAAATATTTTGCTAAATAACCATGTAATGTTATTATATATACTGCATTATATGCTCTCCACTGACTGTTGACAATGAGCTTTAGAAGGGATAGGAACTTAGATAATGTGATCTTGTTATGTAAGATGCTGCTCAATGCTGTTTCTCCTCCTCTATAGGTATGTCTTAGGTTATGGTGTCAGGATTTGGCTTTGCCCAAACTGGGCGATACAAAGCCAAATGAATCACAGTTACAGCTCCCCCTTTAACATGGGGGATTTTATTCAGATTAGAGTCATTCATACACAAACAAATTAACAATTTTAAATAATTCCAGCTGAACCTTAATTCACAGGGCAATGCAACCCATGACTAACACCCATATTATGATTTTCTTCTGCTAAAGCATTCCTTACCTTTAAGAGTCATCTTTAGTGAATCTTAGCATCTGATTTGCAAAGCCAGGGATGCTGTCCAAAAACATGTTCCAGTTTCTGTACAGTATGTACTCCCAACAAAGTGTTTCACTTCTACAGTTTTAGTCAGGGCTCAATATTCCACATTAAGCCTAGCTGTCAATTCCAGCACTCATAATTACATTGCTTAACCATACAAATAAAGCAGAAGTCTGTTTGGTTTTCCCTAATTTGACCAACATAATTAGCATTTCATAAGCCCTCCTATTAGCAAAATATTGGGTCAAATCATTTGTTGATATAACTCAACTGAAAAACAACAGAATTACCCCAGGGAATAATCTGGCCTATTAGGTTTTCATATAATTGTGAATACTTAACCTCTAATTATTTGCTTATGAAAACATAGCTACATAATAGAATCACAGAACAGTTTGGGTTGGAAGGGACCTTGAAAGTTCTTCTATGCCAGCCCCCTGCAATGAGCAGGGACATCTTCAGATAGATCAGGCTGATGGGTCTGGGCCAGATCCAAAGGTCATCCTGATCAGTGGAAGACTGTCCACTGGCCTCAGACAGCCTTAGGCTGGGTCCAAAGTATGGCACACTTGAGACTTCAGGTTCAGCAGAAAATTCATTGTTCAGTGTCTTGGCCACCAAGCTGAGGATATTGCCTTCAACTGAGACCTCCGGGTCTGAACAAACAGCCCTTTAGGAGGAGAAGTTCAGACTCTGTCCCTCTCCAAGACGGACAGCCAAAGCAGGATAAAATAGGAGAGGCACAGGAGACAAGGTAGGACTATAAATCATTACTTGAAATGGCAGCTTGGAATGAAAAGTCTGATAAATACCTGACCATGTTTTATGCTATCCCGATACCCTGCTTTCCTGCTTCCCCGCTGGAAGAAACTTCACAAGCACAGCAACTGTTACACAAGCAAATAGGCACATTTCAGAGTTTATAGCAAGAGCCCTGTGCCCTAAATTCAAAACCTCAAATAAAATGAAAGGAAGCACCTGAATCTCTTCTATACCATAATGAAAATACAATATGTTTCTAGGTGGGAGCCAAATGCTAGCTGCAATCTCCTATGCTTTGTGTGATTTGAGACCGTATTACCTGAGAAATTGCTTCTGTCTCTGTGAAATCTTACTGCAGTCAAGATCTGCAGGGATGTTCAATTGTGGTTTTATGGTATAAGTGAGAAGACTTTCTTTTGTGATGAGGGACTGAGTTTGGGAGTACCCTCAGGGGGTGTGAAAGCTCAGGTTTTTAACCTTCCAACTGTACTGTAAAACTCCTCTTATGCTGCAGTGCAAGGACAAACTAAAAGCAGTGGAAAATGTTATATTCATGAGCTGTCCTCTGGCACTATTTATTGTGTGTAACATATAGAAAAGATAAGTGGAACACAGCTGTACTTGTTGCATTGCCTGTATGGTTGTTTATGCATGGAGAGGAGGATGTAGAACATGTGATGAAAAAGTGCTGACTGGTCAGTTCATAAACCTGCCTAATCAGCACAGGCCACATGGAGCTTGGAAATTCATCTGACTATTCTGCTCATAACAGTATTGTCTTCTCTGCATGACTCCTTCATTATTTTAATAATTATTAAAATAACTATTATAATTATCATCTTAATTTATTTTGTTAGAAAAAGCAAAACATCTCTTTTATTTCCCTTCTTTTTTTACCCCTGTTTTATTTCTACTGGTATTCCTGTTATGTCTGTAGAATAGTAACTGCTTTTTTCTTTCAAGAAGTTGATGATTTGAGGCAGGGATTCGTGGATGAAATCTCAGGTAGGAAGCTCCTTCTTTTTGCTGACCAATGGACAGCAATCATTCATAACCAGTTCTGGAAAATACCTTATTTTGCTCTGTCAACCACAGCTGTAGACTTCTTCATTTCAAGCTTCCATGAGCAACAATAGGCAGTTGAGAGGAGTGTGGGGTGAGGTGTATGGGTTCCTCACCAGCAACATTCAGGAATCAAGTTCAGATCCTCACAGTAGCACTTTTAGCCTGAAATTCCATGAATCACTGAAGTTCTCCATACCCCACAGTGTTGTTGCTGGACCATGTCCCATACCATAAGCATAAGAGGTCACTACACCTGCTCCACTGCAGTGCTTCAAGCCAATATCTGTGCCATCCCCACGCTTTCACAGGTGCTGGATTCAATGTGACATGCAACAGAAACACCATCCCACATGGAGTATTTATAGATAGAAGAGGATATTTCAGATAGGAGAGGATATTTCTACAAGAAGAAGAGAGGTTAAGTCAAAAGATTTTGGAAACGCTGCAAGTTCCCGTGACAGACTACACTTCCCAAGACACTACACTGAACATGTGAGGAACAAGGATTTTTTGATAGTGATACATCCTGCCCAAGAGAAATAACAGTCAAATTACCAGCAAAACTGCCTGTAAAGATAAAAAGGGATGGAGGATTCTGAGGTATCAGTTATGATGTCCAGGAGAAGAATTCTGATCATGATGTCCAGGAGAAGAATTCTGATGCAAGAAAAGCCTTGACGGAGTTAACAGAGTTCACAGAGAAAAGGTGCTCTGTGAAGTTGAGGAAGCTGAAGCAATATTGAGTGTATGATCTGGAACATGCCAATAACTTTAACCATGAGAGGCAACTCAATTCATTTAAGTGGGCAATTTCACAAATAGAAGTATTGGAAGTATTGGCTATATGGAATGTCATCTTTCTGTGGATTCTGAGATTCACTGGAAAGGAAAAAGAAACAAACCTTATTGTATTATTAATCTCCACTATAAAATGCCTGCCATTTCCTTTGCAATGTTCTCTTTACCATTTTCTGCAGAATTCAAACTTTAATAGATACATAAATCATGAAGGTACATTTTGCCTTACCCTGAAAAATCTCCAGTTATATTTGCAGATGATCACTGTATTACAGCATTTCTTATCCATGTATCAGACAGCACAGGGCAATGTTGTCAGCTTGGTAACACTCTTCAATAGTTTTTTTCTGTTCTGTGTACATTGCTTTAGAATTAATAGTGGCTAGGAACAACTTGATAACAGATATTTTATGTGGAACGATTCTCAGTTCCTGAAAACACTTCTCAAGTTAAGAGTGATATCCTTGTAAGAATAGGGAAAAGATCCAATTAGTCTTTTATCTTAATCAGTGATGTGGAAAAGACAAATTAAGTTAAGGCACTAAATCCATGCACAGTAAGAATTTAATATTGGTCTTCTTCATAGACAAAGACTTTAAACATCCTGACAATACTGAGCTAGGTGACGAACGGGAATGCTGACTAATATAGTAAAAAGTAAATTTAGATTGCTTTAAACTCTTGGAGTTGCAAAGATACGGAAGGCTTTCCAAAATACAAAATAAGAACACAAAATAAAAATAACCAACAATAAATAGAATTGGGACTTAAATCAATCCAATGAGATCTATATCCTTATTATCTCAATGATTCTTTTCAGTCCTAAATGCTTTAGTCCTCAGAGTAACTTTTCATTGCATTCTTGTTCATGGAGCAGGTGTGTTCCAGCATGTCACTAGAGCAGTCACAGCACTGTCCCCTGGCCAGGAGTGGCTCTGGGAAGCAGAGGAGCCCTTCCAGCCTCCATGGCAGGTCCTGTGACTCCTGCCCACTGTGCAGCCTTGTCTGGCCTGGGGGTGTCTCATGGAGGGGGTCCTTGTTCTGTCACCTCTGACAAGACCCTACACTTCTCTGGGAGTGGCTTTCTTTTTGACAGTGTTACACAGATTGTGAGAAACAAAAGCAGTCAGGACCTTTTGCCATATGCACTTATGCACTACTGCAGTAGGAATAAATAAGGGTAAAAGAAATACAGTAAAACTATGTCAGACAGGTACACTGTCTCTCAAAGACACTCAAGTATCTGTGTACAGCTACTGCTGAAGGTCCTTTCCCCCATTCCCAATTATTAACCATCCTTTTCCCATGACTGGTCTAACTATACTGGTTGGATAAATGTAATTTCTAAGCATGAGTGACAAAGGCATATGGTAGCTAATAAGCGTGCTACTTATGCAAAATTTCTTAAAAATAAAACCATTTTTAAATCTAAGAAGGTTCTAAAATGTAAATGAAAATAAAATAATTGAGGTTGTCACATCAGGCAGTTGGAAGTCAGGAAACATGAAATGTCTTTATTTGGCACTTCTGAATATGTATTAGGATACAAACTTAAATTACACAGTGACTGACTGATGACCAGAAGGGCTCCCATTTCAGGCATTCAGTGCAAAAAAAAAAATCGCCACCTTGTACATAAAGTCATGTTAATGAATAAGGAAACTCCAGTGTGCTAAGAGTAACAGGAGCCATACTTCTGACTGCACATACACCCAAGAGGACATTAAATTACTTCAGAGAACAAGATAAATGAAACAACACGAGCACATCCAACATCTAAGATCCATCCAGAAATGTTCAGAAGAGATTCAACGAGTCCTTCATTCAAAGTGCAAGAGGGGATTGAAACTGCAAGCAAAAAACTTTCTGGTGTTTCTCAGGGGTAAGAAAAAGACATTATTTCAGTCTCTAAAATTTAACAGGGAAATCAAATCTGTGCTCCAACAAAACCTGAAAAGTTAAAAGCAGAAATAATCTTTTAATCTGTAAAGAGATAGCAATATGTAATTACATATTTAGGCAGCAAAAGTCTGATAGCCAAAGGCTTACATGGAATACATTAATTAAAATAGTTTTGATAATTTACCTGCCTTGCTGAAGAGCAGTTTTCAAAGCTATTGACTGGGAAGCTGATACTCTTTTACACAAGTCATTCCTAAAGACTAGAATTAAATTCTGTAAGCCCCTATACATAATTGATACTTTCTAAGAAATTCAAGACAGTACAACATAAATGCAATTTATGTGAAATGTTTTAATAACTCTAATGCAAATATAAAGAATTTTACTAACTCGAGATTTGGTCAAATTTGCACATCCTTAGGAGATTAAGCCAAGAATAGTTACACAAGCTCAGACCCACAGCCCATGAAACATGGACCCTAGTGCCCTGCTTTCACCCACGGTCAGTAGCAGATATTTTAGAAAAGTGAAGAAACTGAATGCCCTTTCTCTGGATGTACACTCCCAGCTTTTAGCAGTCAGTGGTTTCACATCCTCCTGACTAGAAGTTGCATCTGATCACTCTGTGAAATAAGTGTTAAGAGCTCAGTTTCCTATGTTATGTTCAGGAAAGTAATTCTTTTTGATCAGCTAACACACAGAAATCAATAGAAGTATTATATAAATGAAATCACTGGCACGTTTAAAGCCTAGGACAGTAGAATGAGCCTTTCTGAAAGTAGCCATGTCCATCACTTTGCTGGCTTCTCATTTCCTTCTCAAGTCAACTTCTCATTCTTTAAAGTTGAGATGACAACAGCTGGTCACAAACAAATGAAGTACTCGGCCTGTAGTGAGCTGTGTTTCCAGCAGTCAGGGTTCTGGAAGTACTCAGGGGCTCTTTGAGAAGCATTGCTCACAGAGAAGTTTCCAGAAACAGAGGCACAATTCAGCCCTGAGGACTGAGAAGCAAGGGAGTGGACATGACAGCAGGGAAATACAAATGGATGATTAAGAGCATGACTAGAGTATGGTAATGTAAAACAAGCAAAAATGGAAAAGAGCAAAAAGAAGAACAGAACCACAAGCCACAATGAAAGGTTTTGTAGTGAACAGAAGATCTCATTTGATGAAGCTTAATGCTGCATTAAGCTCTTTTAATAATCTGATCATTTTTTTGAACAGCTTCTCTATCTTTCATGTAATGTAAGGTTCTTTTGTTAACTCTTAATTTTTACAATAGCTATTCACACTTCTAATTATTTTTTTACCTCAGTCTTATTCATTCTGGATTTAAAAATCTGCATTTTATATTCTTATTACACTAATGTAAATTTAGAGAGAAAATCTGAGTAGCAATTGAAAGGATTTCACTGCTAGGCTACTTTTCATTCTCCATTTAGGACAGGAATGCCTTGATTCAAAGCAATTACATAAAAGCAACTAAAACATTTAATAAGACTGATCTAAAAATATTTATTGAAGAGAGGCAGCACTGCTTGACAGATTTTAAGAGATGAAAGAACAAACCACATTCATATATGGACTACAATAAGACTTCCACTGAAATAAATATCAGGATTGTGGCTTTGAACTCAACTCCTCTTTGTATTTTTGAGTACTACCATCACAGCATTATGTTACCACACTAATGGCATGAGAAACTACTGAACTGCAACAGATTGCACACAACAGACAGCTCAGCTTACCCTCTGTTTAGTTATTTACTTACATCTTTTCTAATATATCATATACCATCATTCCAATGTGTTTATCCCTTTACCAAGTAAAAGCTTCTACACAAAAATAAGTAAAAAAAAAAAATCTTCCCCTACAAAAATCAAAGTGCCTGAATTGAGAAGATTGGTTAATCAAAAAAGGCATTTGTATATGAAGTTTTAATAAGACTACATGATGTTATAGACACTGAAGTTTTACAAAATATTTCAGAGAGATGCTAAATGTAACAGAAAGGTTCCTTTCTGCATGCTCAATTTGAACCATGAGCTAATTTCCTATAGTTATCTCTGAAATGCCAGTCATGCCAGTTCTGAATATGCATGATGAGTTACCTTTCTAAGATACACCCTGGCCAAGCCCTTATGCTCATCAGCAAATGGAGCAAGAAAAATAATTAAAAACTGCACGTTTGTTCACAGACACAGCAAGGACTTATTAGGTTGTGCAGAGCATCACCCTCATGCAGCTTCACAGCTTTTGGATGAGAGGAAATATTCCTTTGCAGTTTGCTTTCCCACCCCTTTATTTAGTTATGCTATTTACACTTGCTCTTGTTGGGATGGTGAATATGAGGCTGCTGTGCTGTAGGTACAGGTAGAGCAAATACACTCTTGTCCATTGCTCCTCTTAGATACACACAGTTTCTTAGCATGACTCACATTATTTCTGTAGCTCCCACCATTCATAATGTCACTTTCCTGCAGAGTTCCTGACTGGCAGATTGCTAACACTCCTGGCCTTTTTTCTTGCATGGCATTTTCACTAGCAAGTGTAAGGGCAGTCAAATCAGTACTAAATCCAGATTGAAACTAATTAACTTCCTCTTCCCAAACAACATATCTTAAAATTGAACTTTCCTAAATTTGGGCATTAAAATTTTATGATTAATTTTAAAATTAAGATATTAGAAACATGCCTTGTAGCACTTGAGCAGGTTTTTGGATATTTGAGATCTGTGGCCTGACTGGCCACACTGACTTAGGATATTTATTCCTTAGGAAAAACTCCACATGAATCCCTTAATATTCTTTCCCAACTGTTATGGCTAGCCCACAGTGCCCAACCTGTAGCTTCAGAGTAAACATAGGGCTTAAATATTCATTGATTTTAATTTGAATTAGCAACATGTTGTTTCTTCTTCATATTTAAATAATCTAGCATTGAGTACAGAATGGAATTTCAAAGAATTTCCTAGTAAGTTATATGATCAATGATCAGCATGTGAATAGGATTGTTTTTAAAAAATCTGTACGAAAGAAAGCATCAAAGTACCTATACACTTCAGTAACAATGATGCAGGTCCCATACATATTTATTAAAATATAATAGATTGTCTTAAGTGTTTTAAGTTGCCTTTTTTGTTTTATTTTTATTTTTTAAGGGGGCTTGGAGTGTATTTTCCTTTATCTGTTTGTTTGGAAGTGGGTGATTTTTTTCTCTGTTGCTGATTACTGAGACTTTTTTTACCAGTAAAAGCTGGCTGAGAATTACCGTTGCTTATAAGATCTCATATAGATCTGCTTTCTTCCAATATGAAGCTGTTTCCACGTCTTTTAAAAATTGTCAAAATCAACTAAGATAATTCTTGGATTAATTTGTGATTGTCAATATTCAGTTATTGCTGCAGAATAAATATTCTATTATAGAAAATTAATATATTTTCACAGTAGGGAAATCAGCCATGACTGTGAAAGAAACAGAGCAGAAAAAAATGATATATAATTAGAATGAGAACTCAGGTCAGTAACTGTGTGCAGTTCCAGTGTGGATGATCTATGCCTGGCCTCAAACTCTCAATGCAGCAAATTTCTGTCTGTAACATGATTTTCTTTTAGATGAGAGTAACTGTAAGAGATACAAGTAAAGAGGTGACAAATAAATGAAGCTTGACACAAGATATCCATATATGATGTCCAGTGCCATTCTGAGACACTCAGGTGTGCAGGTACCTGGGTCACCTGCACAGTGGCAGGAAAGACACAGAAGCTAAGAAGACCACACCTTCCTTAAGCACCAGCTGGAGATAGGGATGGTTACATATGGTTACCAAGCAGTGCATTAGATCTGTAGAAATTTGAACAAGGTTCCAAGAGATCACATTAAAGAATAATGTAGAAGTCCTAAAAATTAGGAAGCCCTAGAAATAGAAGTCCTAGAAAATTTCCTCACTGTGAAACCTTATTCATTGCCTTGCTTGCTGCTCCAGATGACCCACACAAACATAATGGGTGTTGTCCTTGTGTTTGTGTAAGGTGATAAATAATTATTTGGTATTTATAATTAAAATTCTGGTACGACGATCTGTGCTAAATGCTTTAAACAGACTTATTCTGAAACACTTATACATCTGGTATGCTAACTGTGGCTCAGTAAAGTTGAATGTGTATTTTTAAAGGCAAAATCCTAGCAGTTTTGCCCACGGAACAGGTAGGATGAGATTCAGTTCTCCTACATCTGAACTAGTCACCTCCATGCACCCTTTGCAGTCAGTCTGATCTATTCAGACACCTACTTCAGAATGAGATTAGTTACACTTTACACTGACTAGACCTCCACTGACTGTAAAGGAATGCAAGGGCAACAAGCTCAGATGGAGACATCTGCAACTCTATGAATTCCACACATTTTGATAAATGCCAATATGAATTGTACACTGAATCCCACTGAATTCACATTATTTTTGGCTGTAAAAACACCCCTACACTTGTCAATTCAGATAGCAATACCCACAGCTAGCATCGCCCCCCAGCTCCCCACTGAATACAGCACTACTATCCACAGGAGATGACAATCTGAATTATTTACCCGAGGCTTCAGGAAGAGTTCATTGCTTCTTTTTATTTCCATACTTATCCTCACAGACACAGGCACAAACTAACAATATGAACTTCATTCTTTTGTGATGTTAATATTTGAAAAACATATTTAAAGCTTCTGATGATCCAGAATTGTGAGGTCTTATTGTGATTATTACATAGTTTGACTTCATGCCCAACTTCTGTTCAGGCTGCATGGATGTGGTCTGGTGGGAAGTTTGCTGCACACTTCAGATTCCCACACGTCAAGCATTTGAACTTCATAATACTGAAGCAATGTTTTGATAATAGAAGATCAATAAAAGACTTAATAAAAACCATTTAGACATGACCTGCCAATCTTAGTCCTAGGTACACAGATGTTGGTTCATGAAAATCAGTGATAACTGTTCAAAGGTCTAAGTAGGCACAGAAGGTGTAGCAAACAGGATAGTGCTTGGATTTCAAGTCAGAGCCTTGAATAAGACATAGAGGCCAAAGAGCAGAGAATGTGAGTTTATGGGAACAGGTCTCTTTAGTTGATGGACTAGTAATTTCTTGTACATACGTGACAATGAAATGTTGATGTACCACAGGCAAAGAGCCAAGCAAAAAAAATATGCTGAATTAATATCCAGGTCCTCCACTAGGCAGAATTCAGCTCACAGATCCATGAGGCACAAATACTGGTGTTTACAGGTCCCAAAGTGCCTGTGACTCTAGTACAGGCAGTGCTGCCTCTGATAATAAATACCCTGAGGCTCAATTCAG